>NW_003302552.1:6117140-6369551 GCF_000004255.2 Arabidopsis lyrata subsp. lyrata
AGTTTCAAGCTGCGCCTGTTTCCCTTCTCATTGGGAGACAAAGCACACCAATGGGAAAAGACATTACCTGCTGGCTCCATCACATCTTGGGACGATTGCAAGAAGGCCTTCTTAACAAAGTTCTTCTCAAATTCAAGAACTGCAAGGCTTAGGAATGAAATCTCCAGTTTTACCCAAAAGCCGTCTGAATCCATTTGTGAAGCCTGGGAGAGATTCAAAGGCTACACTATACAGTGTCCACACCATGGTTTCAAGAAGGCTTCTCTACTAAGCACACTTTACAGGGGAGTTCTGCCCAAGATCAGAATGTTGCTGGATACTGCTTCTAATGGGAATTTCTTGAATAAGGATGTTGAAGACGGCTGGGAATTAATTGAGAACTTAGCTCAATCCGATGGTAATTATAACGAGGATTTTGATCGCTCCAACAGAGGTATTGAAGAATCGGATGCAAAGCATAGTAAAGAGATGAAAGCTCTTAATGAGAAACTGGATAGGCTTATCCTTGGCCAGCAGAAGAATGTGCACTTTCTACTTGATGACGAGCAGTATCAAGTCCAAGATGGGGAGGGGAACCAGTTAGAAGAGGTCAGCTACATCAACAATCAAGGCGGCTACAAAGGGTATAACAACTTCAAGACTAACAACCCCAACCTTTCTTACCGCAGCACCAATGTTGCTAATCCACAGGATCAAGTGTATCCTCCACAACAACAGCAGGGTCAGAATAAACCTTTTGTTCCCTACAACCAAGGTTTTGCTCCCAAGCAACAATTTCAGGGGAACTACCAGCAGCAACCACCACCTGGGTTTGCACCTCAGCAACACCAAGGTCCTGCTGCTCATGATTCTGACATGAAGCAAATGCTACAACAGCTTCTCCAAGGACAAGCATCTGGCTCCATGGAGATTGCTAAGAAGATATCTGAATTACACAATAAGCTGGACTGTAGCTACAATGACCTGAATGTCAAAGTAGAGGCATTGAATTCCAAAGTCCGATACTTAGAGGGACAATCTGCATCTATTTCTACTCCAAAACCTCCAGGGCAACTCCCAGGGAAAGCAATTCAGAATCCGAAGGAATATGTTAATGCCATTCGCCTTCGCAGTGGTCGAGAGCTGCAAGCTCGACCTAGCCCCGCACCGGTCACTGAGGACAGTGCAGACCAAGTTGGGGAGGATTTCAGTCTCAATGAAGATCAAGCTGACAAGCCAACAGAAGTACTCGACCCTCCACTCGACCATGTTACTCGATCACCAATTCCAGTAACATCACCCACTGCTCTTCAACCAGTTGCTGCTAAAAACAAGAAGAAGGTTTTTGTTCCTCCTCCTTACAAACCCCCACTTCCATTTCCTGGTCGTCACAAGAAAGTGTTGGCAGATAAGTACAGAGCTATGTTTGCCAAGAACATCAGAGAAGTTGAATTGAGGATACCTCTTGTTGATGCTCTCGCACTTATTCCGGATTCCCACAAGTTTCTGAAAGACTTGATCATAGAGAGAATAAAGGAAGTGCAAGGGATGGTTATGGAGAGTCATGCGTGCAGTGAAATCATCCAAACGAAGATTATTCCCAAGAAATTGGGAGATCCTGGTTCATTTACCTTACCTTGCTCTCTAGGTCCTTTGGCCTTCAGTAACTGCCTATGTGATCTAGGTGCTTTTATAAGTCTCATGCCTCTCTCCGTGGCCAAGAGACTAGGTTTCAGCAAGTATAAACCTTGCAACATCTCCTTGATCCTGGCTGATGAATCTATCAGACTACCGCATGGGTTATTAGAAGATTTGCCTATTAAGATTGGAAATGTTGAAATCCCCACAGACTTCATAGTGCTAGAAATGGATGCAGAACCAAAAGATCCTTTAATCTTAGGAAGACCCTTCTTAGCCACTGCTGGAGCTATCATTGATGTTAAGGATGGGAAGATTGATCTTAATCTGGGAAATGATTTCAAAATGAAGTTTGACATCAATGACGCCACGAGAAAGCCAACAATTGAAGGACAAACCTTCTTAGTAAAGATAATGGATCGCCTAGCTGATGAACTGCTAGAGGAGGTTGCTGAGGAAGATCACCAACACACTTCTTTGACTAAGAATGGTGAAGCAGGATATCTTCTCACTGAAACCTTGAGTTGTGGTAGGTCATTAGATTCACACAAGGAAGTAGCAGGGTCAGAGGTCTTAAAAGACTTGTTTGAGTCAGAAACAGTGGGTAAGGCAGCATATGAAGCAAGCTCAACACATGTTCAACCAACTGACTCGAGTATACACTTGAGCAAGCCTTCAACTAGTCTGGGAACTCTAGCTCGATCAAACATCTTGACAAGCTGCTAGAGTCTAGCAACTCCGCGCCAGATGGCTGGTTAGAGCTCAAGGAGAGGTCCAAATGGCAGGACAAAACCATAAGGGAGTTAGTAGATATTGTGAAAGAGCTGAAGGATCAAATCAAGGAGCTCCATGGAAAAGCCAACCAAGTGCCACTCAACATCAAGGACGTCCAAAATGATGGAGCCACTACTATGGTAAGCAAAGAAGGATGTGAATTCACATTGAAATGGTCTAGAGAAGAAGACCATCCTCCTGATCAAAAAGAAGGTTTCTTCAAGGACATGGCCACTGAGTACCCAACTGCAGACCTATCAGAAGAGCATGCTGAGTTTGACGATGCATCTACTGAAGAAGAAGAGGAGACCTCGTTTCCTCTCTGCAAACCACCCTAAGCCTAATGAGTGTGAGGAGTCAAGCTTAGAGACTTAAAACAAGCTCACTTGGGAGGAAGTCCCATGTCTATCCACGTACATATTTTTATTTCCTTGTTATTTTTAATGCGTTTGGTAGTGTTTTGGTTTTCAGGAAATGAGTATCAAGTGCAAAGTGAAGTGGTCTTGATTTTTGAATTTTGGAGGTTATACTCGATGATGCATATGGGATGACAGTGGTACAGTGCAATCGAGTATGGAGTGGGGTTTTGGTTCCAGATTTTTGGATTTTTAACATGTCACTCTATCACAAGAGGCCACATGGTAATTAGATGACATGGTCGAGCATCAAGAAGGAGAAGGAGCAGAAGCACAACAGCAAGACTCCTCAATGGCCTGGCAGTTTACACAAAGCAGGCATTGATGAGCACATCAACTCCTTCTTCAGTTGAGGTAACAACTCCATTCCCCATTGTTTATACCATCTCATGTTTTCTTTCTTTATTTGTTTGCCTTAGTACTCTCTTCCAAATTTGGTCACACAGAGGACTGTGTGATTTAAGTTTGGGGGAGGGCTCAGGAAGTATCTGATGTGTTTGCTTTGTTTTTGTTTTCAAATTTTTCTTGCATTGTACATATTGTCTGCATTCATCTATGTTATTGAAAAAACCCTAAAAATTTGAAAAATTTCTGAAAATGATTTCACAAAAATAGAGTGTTCATGTAGTTGCATTTTCATTTTAAGATTGAGTCTAGAAGGTTTCATATAGGATTGTTGCATATGCATAGGGGATGATGATGATATGACCTTGTAAGCATGCTCATTTACTGAATGAATTCAATGCCCTCGTTGTTAGTTGTTTAATGCTTGTGATAGAACTTGAAGTAAGACAGCACCATATTTGGAATTCACAACTTGACTCTCTTGTTTTAATTGAAGCATGCTTGATGTGATTCTTTTCCCTATCTATTAGAACCTGAACTTGACTTATAATTATCATGTCTTTGCATTGTTGTTGAACTTGTGGCTACCAATACACATACTTGGATTTTCTTTCACCTTCTACCACTCTTGCTAATCCAAGTAGCTGATTCCCATCATTGGAACAGTTTCCCCCACCCTGAACCTAACCTTTCTTTCAAGCCCTGAATAAATTTGTGTGTGTGTGAGGCCTATTTCCGGATTGAGCTTGGTAGAAAGTGTTAGGTATGAACCGACAAGAATGGTATCCCATGTAGTTCTAGTCCACGCTTTTTGGGCTAGATAGGACTAGGTGGGAGTTTTACTTTGGGTTTTGGAATGTGTTTGGAAAGAAAATGAGAAAGAAAGACAAGTGTTATTGTTCTTAGGAGATGGAAGTGAAACAGAAAAGAATATCTTGTTAGTCTAGTAAAGGATTTGGGAAGCTTGAAAATAAAAGAAGTTAGGCTCTGTGAAAAGTAAAAAGAAAGGCAAAAGCCTAGAGTTGTCTTAAGTCATGAGATGAGAAGAAGAGCCTTAGTTGTTAAAGAAAGTCCCAATCCACTAGAAAGTCTAAAAGAAAACCTCTCCTTAGAACAAAACCAAAAAGAAAGAATGGGTTGATCCAAGAGATTATTGGAACATGCCTTGAGTGCAAAAGGGTAGAATTAGGATAATTTCTGGGGTTTAGAGATAGGACCATCTATGGAGTTTGATATACTTATGGTTATTTGGGTAGATGGGGTCTGTTCTTGTATGCGTAGGTTGGTTCTAACCTTTAGCATTCTACTAAAGCTCTGTCCATTCATGAGAGTTTCCTGTTACTGTGAAATAGTCTGAAACCATTTACAGAGGAACCATCTTTGTTTCTCAGCCTTGTCCTTTAAACCAAATGAGTTCTTCAACAATGTTTTGCTTGATTCATGGTTTGAGCTTAATCAATGTTAAAGGGAATTGATGATCTGAAGGTGTGTGTAGATTGGAACAAATGTTAGGTTGTCTTGTGATGAATATGGCTAAAGTTTTTAAGTAGAGTTTGGTCTCTAAGCATTCCACAATTACTAACTTGGACATTGAGTTCATTTGCTTTGTCTGCATGCTTTGGTTCTGAGTCCCCGCTTTCAAACCTCTCCTCCAGCTTGTTCTTAATTGTTTGCTTGAGGGCAAGCAAAGACTAAGTTTGGGGGAGTTGATATGTCTATATTTTACTTGTTTTGAGCATCCATTTAGCATCACTTTATCATCATTTCGTCATTGTTTCATACCATTCTTCATCATTTGTCATCACTTTGCATGATTAGGATAGTTTTGCATGCATGTTGCATATTTGAGTTGTTTTCAGGTGATTTGGAGCTGTTGGTGAGCAAATTGGAAGAAGTGGACCAGAACCCATCAGTATGCTCGACCACGAGGTCGAGCACCATCATCATGACCTTCCAAATGCACTCGACCACGACCAAGTCGATCACCAACTCGACCTACCACTCGACCTCATGGTCGAGTACCAGCTCCTTCACCAAGTAGACCACGACTCCAGATCACGACTCGAGCACGCAGTCGAGTATCCTCCACCAACTTACTCGACCAAGCACTCGACTGCACGCTTCAGAGGCTTCTCAGATCCCAACTCAACCAGACACTGAGCATAAGGAAGAGAAGAAGATGAAGCGGGACTCGAGTGCATACTCGACCTAGTCACTCGATCGCATCACGACCAGATCAAGAAACCGCAAAGGAGCCAGCTTTGCTCGACCTCTTCACTCGATTGCACGAAGCCGAATGTCTCCGTAAACCGCCTTAATACTTTGTCGTCTTGTGATTTAGGGTTTCCTAGTATTTGCTATAAATAGGTTGTTTCTCATAATTTTCAGACTAAGTTTTATTCTGTCTAAGTTTTATTTTCTGCAGAACAATTAGTGCTTTCTTCATATTTGTAATCCAGATTTCTCTTAATCTATTGAGTATTTGCTTTTGATTTCTTCTACAAAGTTGTTCATCTTGTTGAGATCTTGCTAATATGAAGTTTTTATGTATTTCTGGGTTTGTGTTCTTGGTTATGAATTTTGAGTAGTGATTAGGGTTCTTGAGGATGGGTTAGAGTAGCTTAGAATCTTTAATCTGATAGGTGGTTGAGTTTGATTGGTAGATCCCTTCTGGATTAATTGTTCTTAATGCTGATTGCTTTCTGATCAACTGGAATCTGAGCCCAGACATTTCCGCACCCAAAAGGTGTTCGATGAAATGTCTGAACCACTAATTCCAGAGATTCGTGGCTCTGTACCAAGGTATTGGTTACAGGGAGCGTTTTGACTTAGATTTGTTGTTTCGTAATGCCTGTTAAGTTAGCTCTCGTCAATGGTGATTGAGTCTGGGACTAGCTCTGCTTGAGGATCTCTGTTGCGGTAGCACTTTGATTTGGTTATTGAACTTGTTGTCTAGGGATAGTTTGTTGAGCATGTTAACCACCTGTTAGATTAAGGAGACTTCACTACTCGATTACCCCATCCTCGGGAATTTCTCTTCCATTTGATTTCCTTGTTTACATCGCTATTGATTGCTTGATCTTGTTACTTGTTGCTCAGTTTTATCATTTCTACCCTGTTTCATTTGAAGTACTCGACCACACCCAGTAGTTTGGTAACAAACTGTGCAGTCGAGTACCCTGTTTACAGTTTCTGTTAAATTACTCGACCTGATACTCGACCACATCCAGTGCTTGGCATCAAGCTGTGTGATCGAGTATATTGCCTGTCATTGTTAGAATTCCTGTTTTTGCATGATCACCTAGGATTGTTAGAAACACCAAAACTTGTTATTGCTTGGCTTGACTTTGTGATATCTGATTGCATCTTGATTGCTAGCATCACACCCATTTGGATTGACACCTTAAATACTGCAATGACATGATAGTACTTTAACCATTTCAAAAGACATCCCAGCACCCTGAGTATAATGATTCCACGTATGCAGAATCTTAGCTTGAATACGCCAGGAAGTCTTGAAAGGTTTCAAGTCTTTGATAGGAGTGTAGGGACTGACAATGGCCATTTTGAAGGGTTTTGTTTCATGTAAAGAGGTGATTTTGTGAGAATGTACTAAAGCAGTCTCGTAGTTAATTCAATTTATAAGCATTGAAGGGCGGCTTTGTTAGATATAGTATCTCCGAAAAATATTATTCAAATCTTTTTTTAGCTAATTAAAATTAGTTGTGAAATTTAATCCATATAGGTATATTCTCTATTAGGTGGAATATTGTGATTGAAACTAATCTAAAGATATTAGTTTATAAAATATAAATGATAATTTTTATTTTTATTAGTTTCAATTCGGATTATTCTTAACATTAAAGAAATAAATGGTTTTTAATCTTATCACTATCGAAACCGTATTGGTAAGATTTAGATCTTCATCCTCATATCGTATATGTCATTTCAAATGTCAAATACAATCTAAAATTAGTTAGAAAATGAACCGAATACCTAATAGTTTTGGATTAGTTTTGTTTTGATTTTAAACTTATATAAAGCTCTCTTTTAAATATGAAATTATATATATATTATATATATACTGGATTAGTTTTGTTTTGATTTACATTGATGAAATAGTCAATCTTTAACATATAAATTAAACAAAAATATACAAATATTCGAATCATGTCTATAAGAATTAGAGACTTACGATAACATAGATAACACAGAAAATATGTAAAAATATAAAAACATACGATAACATACAACGCAAAAATATACAAATATTCGAATGTGATAGAATATATGTAAGAAAAGCTTTTCACGTTTACAAAGACTCGATATGAAGAGGCACGGAATATATTCCACGTTTCTTTTAAAAGCTTTTATGAGATAGGGTGTTTTGTAATATATGTAAGTAATTAGGAATTAATTGGTAGGTGTTGTTGTTTATGGGAAAAACGTGAAAGATCTTATTGTTATGTGAATCTTCTTAAACCCGTTTGTAAACCCGTTGACCCATGATTAGTGAAATGGATAGTGTGCTAATTGTCTATAATAACTTTAATGAATTTGTTCTAAAATGAGCTTTTTGTAATGGCATTCTCATGTAATTTTTTACAAAAGAGAAGGTTAGTAAGGGGTTTCTAATAAATTGTACTCCCCAAATAATAGTATAGGATGCTAACCCACAAAGTCTACAATCAACTACCTTGCATATGAAAGACTTTAAATGTTATTTCAGACCAATCATGTTCCACAAGAAAGACTTTGACAATGTGGCAAATAAATCCTTATTCATTGATCAATTATTCATTCATTTACTCAACAGCATATATATTCTCTTAAAATTACACCGGGACATAAAAACTTGGTAAAAGAAACAACACCACAAAGCATTTGTACAACAATTTTCAGAAATTTGAAATGCCCACCAAAAAAAGCTTTAAGCAATATTGGGAAATAGGTCCAAGGAAGATGGCAGAGACGCTTCAACTTGAATGAATGAGGCCGTGTAAGTAAGCTCCAGTCATCACGAGTGACACCACCGACACAACTCCAGCCGGTACCACTTTCCTCGTCCTTAGGTAACGTGATCCCATCATCCCTGTCAGTGCCGCCGACCCCACTGCATATTGTTTAACATACTTGAACTTTGGACTCGATTTGCCAAGAATGAACAGGAAGTATGATTCTCTTACCAATGCCAATGGAGGATGCTAAGACTGGATTTCCTGGGAGCTCCGTGTATACATAATAGAACAACGCCGCTGATCCTCCTCCTGCGACTAGTGATATTTTGCTTCCGCGTTTCAAGTAACCCATCAACCCACCAGCTGCCACAACAATTTCCATGAGTCAAAGCATTATATGTTAGATGAAGAACATTATTGAAACATTATGACCAAGAAGTCACAGTACAAACTCCAATGATGATGTCAAACCTCATCACTAGATAATATCGCTATTTACCACAGTCCAAATCTAACACTCACATTTCTGGACAGAACGAGACAATATAACCAGTTTCTATCGTGAAGTTAACAACTAACACACTTATTAACACAACAACACATGCTAAACTACAATCAGACTAGTAACCACGTATTACAAAGCCTGGATAAATAGTACTCAAGACAGTGACAATGATAGAGATGTGAATATCTCGTGAAGTCATGGGAACCAAACTATCTAATGGTTCCTCTCCTGCACTACTAGCGTTTGTTATCTTAAGAGTCATGGGTTTAGGATAGCTATATTTAATTTGTGTACTTGTCCTAAATTAGTTAAGCAGATAAGAAATTGGATTTATTTGGATGGTGTTACCGCTGAACAATGGTCTAGACTCATTGTTGAGTAATTCTTTGTCTTCCTGATTATGTATTCCAGTATCTATTCTGTTAATAAAACCAGCTCTAGTCCTATACATTGTTTTCCAATATCAAAGACTTTTAACTCCATCCATCAGTTTATCCAACCTGGACGGAGATGACACACAAGCTTTTTAAAGTTCAGGATAACATGGATCAGAGACTAGTGGCTGTGGAAGAGACTATAGAGCAGATTACAGAGCTACAAGGTGAGAAGAAGCGTTCTCAGAAAGTTGAAACTCCAGGGACTGACTCACAGAGGAAGGAACCAGCATAAACTAGAAGCAGACTGACCCAAGTCCCAACCCCTCGCTGTCTTATATGAACAACAACTCACAGTGTCGCTTAACCAAAATAAGAAATGGATGATCCAATCGTTATCATTGTTCAAGACAAACAATATGTAGCAGTCCAACAAAACTAAGGATCAAGTCAAGCAAAACCTAGATGGAAGAAGTCATATTAAAGTTGATGGACCTATTCTATGAGGACTTGGTTAAAACACACATTAACCATCGAGAAAAGCTCTACTGACACCAACAGATTTCCAGCACATGAAGGGAGTACATCAGGGTTATAAAATTAAACTAAGGTTCTAGAATCTTTGTTAAGATCCCCGCTGATGTATTCCGATCCTATCTCTTAACAAAGTCAGCTCTAACTCCAATAGTTTAGTTGTTTACAAACCTCAGCGGCTGTAACTCCATCAAAGAGATTACAAATGACAGCAGTAGTTCAATCAATGTTCAAAAACTATTTAATGAGAGAAACAAAAGGAACCAAAATTATGAGTAAAACACACAAACAATTATGTATCTAGCAAAATCTTACCTATGCCAAAAATAATCACACAATATTTGTGATACGAACGAAATTATCTGTTTTTAGAAATGTTATGATAGCAATATTCACAATCTCAGTCTAAATTCGTATGCTCTCAAATACATTATTCAAATTAAGTGACACAGAAGACTTAATCTGTCACACAACAAAAACACTCTCAAAAGCAAAATTCAAGCATATAAAAACTACACACATAGTGAATCTATAGTTTGTGATTCGCTGTATATATACAAACTCAAACTTGTGAATTCCATCAACAAAACGTTCCTATATTCAACTATTAGCAGAAGATAGAACAAAGAAGCAAGTATAATCAAAACTCAAAAAAACCTAATTGTATAAAAGCTGGATCAAGTCAACGAAATCATTTGAAAACTTGAAGAAGGAAGCGATCAGATTCAATACCTCCGAGGAGAGAAGCATAAACAAGAGTAAACTTCTGCGACAAAGATGACTCCATTTTCTTCTTCAGCGACGATGATGCTCTCTGCTTTGGAGACGAAGCAAGTCTGGTCAAATGAAGCTAGTCAAGAACGGCGTCATGACTTGACGATGACCCTTATTGAGCCTGGTCCTGGGCCAGACTATTTGACGGATTTTGAATCTGGTCTATTTTTAAAGTAGGCCCATAATTTTGACGATTTGCATTTTATTTGAAACTAGTGTATTGGGGTGATTTACCACTGCTAATACACTAAAACCTCTATAAATTAATACACGATAAATTGATAACTTCTATTAATTGATAATTTTTTTCGGTTTTAAGTTAAAACCAGTATAAGAAATAACATAAATCGATAAATAATTTTTTAAAAAAATCTTATGTAAACATATGGTCCCATCAAAATCATAAATATATATATATATATATATATATATATATATATATATATAATATTTAGTGAAATATGACTATAAATTTTTGTTTTTCTTAAATTTGTATTAAGTATTGGTAGATTTCAATTCTAATATTTTTACTACATCAAAAAAAGCTTTGTGTTTTTATGTAAAGTTAATCATTGATTTTCTATTTGTAATTTGTTTTAAAAAGATATTAATTATAAAGAAAAAATTACTTTTCAGATATAATGTGTTTAAAAAAATACTAAATTAGTAAAATCTCTCTATAAATTATTAATTTATCGATAAATTAATACTTCTACAAATTAATAGAATATCTCGGTCCCGACTTTATTAATTTATAGAGGGTTTACTGTAGTTGTTTCTATTATTAATAAAGTTAAATTTAAATGTTAATCAAAAACAAACTGTAAGAATAAATTAGTGAAAACGAACTAACCTCGTCTTACTTTGTTATTTAACTAGGAATCAATGATTCAATGTTTACACTATGGCATATACATAGTAGTTAGTCTCAGATGAAACATTGATATGATATACAAATTCAATATCAATTTTGCCTCCAAAGCAAAGTAACAATATTTAGATACGCTGACCTCTTGAACAACTTTTATCCCCCGATTTCAATTGGACATAACAGAATACATCTGATGAGATTTTGTGGATCTAATGTTGTTGTTTTACCTCTACATTCGTCACCCACTTGTCATTGCCGATGGTTCCATTTGTAATTGTCATTAATTAGTGTTTCAAGACATTACCACTGTCGACGATTTTCTATCGTTAAGAAAGATTGAGTTAAATATATTTGAGGATATGGAGAGATTATGTATGAGCAACTTACCCAGTTTCGATAACAGAGGCATCATGGCCTATTTTTGATCTGAGAAAAATGGATCATTGTTGTGGAAAGGTTTTGTTTAGAGGCGGATAATTGAGAACGGTAATATATATAGATTAATGGCAAAAATGTCATAAAACATCAATTTACCAAAAGTTTTGAAAAAGCATCAACTTTGGGTCTCGTGAATTAAATAGCCAACTTTTAGTTGATTTTCTATTAAATCGTAAACTTTTGTTGACTTTGCTAAATAAGGAATTCGACTTGGTGGTTAAATCAGTCATTTTTGTGATTGGGAGTTCAGGGGTTCGTTTCCGAATGGTACTCCTTCTGTTTAAAAATATAAGATGATTAAGGTAAATGCATACATATTTAGGTCATTTTTTTAAAAACATAATTTATATTTAGTTAAAAAAAAATTCAACCAATCATAATAAAGATTGCAAAATATAAATAGTCACAAGTTGTCAAATGCATTTAAATTAACATTGAAACTTGTAAAACATCTTATAATATAAAACAAAATAAAATCTCTAAAACATCTAATATAATGAAACAGAGGGAATATTTTTTTAACGGATTTGTATTTTTATTTTTAAACACAAAATGATGTCGTTTTGGAAATTAACGAAAAGCCGAAAACTGTTAACAATGAGTTAACTCCGTTAAATTGATCCGTTAGTTGAGTTAACGACGTGTCTTATTTGGCAAAGTCAACGAAAATTTACGATTTAGTAAAAAGTCAACTAAAATTTGACGATTTAATTCATCAAACCCAAAGTTGATGTTTTTCAATACTTTTGGTAAACTGATGCTTTTTATGACATTTTCCCCATAGATTAATTGCTTCAATTTTTAAAAACTGAAAGAAGTTGTGAAAGAGATCGTGGTTTCGTGAAAAAGAATATATTAAATTAGATTTTATTGTTCTTTATATAATTAATTCGTTAGGAGAAATAAACTAAATTTTATAATTGCCAAATTAAAACATTTTCGAGAAATAGTTTTTAAAATATTTTTAAATATTTATGACGTAAAACAAAAATTTGCAGTAATAAACAAATTAAGAGTGGTTTTGGAGCGAGAGATGTGTGGTGTAGTGTGAGAAAATTTAGGAATTTTTATAGCATAAAAAAGTTTTGAAAAATATTTTGAAAATTAAGAAACTGGAAAATCTCTTAGTTGATGAAGTTGTCTCACGTACACAAGTTCTCTAATTTTGTTAATTATTTTCTAAATTATAAAATAGAAATTTATGTGGCAAAATTAGACTGGTAAGATGATGACTTGTGTTTTATAATATAAAAGATAAGGGGGTTATGACGAGAAAACGGTTGGAAATTATTAAGTTGAAAAAAGTTGAGTTGAATGAGTTGAACACTGTATAATTATGTTCAATTTTTTAGTTTTTTATGTTGAATAAGTTGAATTATTTTTTCAATTCGTTCATCTCAAATGATAAAAAGCTAGATGAATGTTCATTTAACTCTTTCAACTTCTTCATTTAGGTCAACCATTTGCATCTTAAAAAAAACAAGGACAAGGAGAGTAAAATCTATACGCTACATAAAATTAAACTTGTTCTCAATAATGCTTGTTTTTCAAAGATTCATGTCTTTTAATTATTATTTTTCTCTCTAAAATTTGTTTTTAAACATTTAGTTAAAATTCATCATTTGCTAATGTGTTTTTTTTTGTATAGGAAATGTGCAAGCTTCTTTTTATTTTTGATTATATGTGAATTGGTAGGAAAGACGATAAATTTTTTGAAGTTCTTACTAAATATGAGAAATCCACATTTTAAATTAAAAAGAGGATATGTATAACAGAGAATTAAGAAATAACTAATTGATTATTTAGTTTCTTTTGAGATTTCAATAAGAAATCGATAGAATTCTGTAATATATCAATAAATTTAATGATGTGATTTTGAGCTTTGTTGTTCTCCTTTGCATATCAGCATATGTACTAAACTTCCTTATGATGAAAATTTTTGTAGCATACAAACGACAATAATAGATTATAATTATTTCAAATCAGTCTTATTGCATTATAGTTTTGGAAACAAATCTAACAAAAAAAGATGTCCCTCATTTCATACTTACCGCCGTCAAAATCAAAACAAATCAATAATTTGCAACCGTCTAATTTGAAACTATTTATCATTATCAATAAAAACCAATGAATTTTCCATTTTTGATATATGCCCGTTTATCTTTAGATTTTGAAGACGGGCATTGGACACTGTGTTCGGTTCGAAATTTATGAATTATATATTAAAAAAAAATTCATACGTCTTTTATAACAAAAGATAATATATATAAATATTTCTATTAGAAATTATAAAATTAATATAGGCCTTCGTGGAAATGGAAAGTCGATCTCTTAAAACCTTATCAAAGAAATGCATGAGAGAGTATGAAGTATTGCTTACACGTTCATACATCAAGAAAGAAGATTATTTCTTGTCCTTGGCAATTCTGTGCGATGTTCTTCGCCATCGGACCATCAGATTATTTTTATGGACAATATCATGCCACTTGTCTTGGTGGCGAAACGTTTTATTTCAGGTAACAATATTTCTTTTTCGTTTTACCTGCCTCTTTAAAAAATCATACTAATAATAAATTATTTAATTTTAGTGTTCCTACCATGTCCACTATCCGGCTTTGTCTGAAGATATGTGTATTTGGTGACAAATGGAGATCCCTGTTGAGTATGAAACCCATTTTGCTACCTTATATCAGGTAACCCGTTTTATGCTATAAATTTTATGTTTTCGACTCAAGCAAATTAATGTTTTAAAAAAAAAATTTGACGATAAATATCAAAAATTATAAAGTGAATGTGCAAACCTCGAGAATATAAACATATTTGATGGATTCCAAGATTACAGAAATTCAAGGACAAAGAGAAGATACATTCACGGATGGATGCGATATTTGACGATGCTGGGGAAAGTGAAGGAGGCTAATACTGTAAAATCAAAGCTACTCTCTAATTTTTATGATATTCAAAGGTGTAGAAAGAATCCAAGTTTTAACACATTATATTGGTGTAGGATAACATGCTCTAAATATAAGGTGATGTCACATATGGAAAGAGATTGGATGGCTATACATCTGTCAACTATCACATCAGAATTTGTATTTAATGATGTTAAATCGCCACTTGAGATCAGCCAAAAATTGGATGTGCTTGTGATTTGATACATAATTATACTTCGATAGTAGTCAACTGGCTCCATATTGCATCGGAAAAGGCTATGGCTTCGGTCTTGGCCTCCTCCAACAAAGTTCTTATCCAACTCGGAGGCTTTCCTTATAAGAATCACAAATCTAGGACATTGTGGTTTTAACTTCTCATATACGAGTAAACAGCACGAGCGGACAAACGGTTCTAGCAAAGGCTCTCGCAGCATAGTGGTGGTCGCATGCTCTTGGGGAGGAGAAAACACATTCCTCACCCATCGCCCAAAGAATGAAGTGAGCTTCACAGTTTTTGGTTCTGGTGACCAGATCCACGAGGCGCTTCACTAATTTCTTGAAGGTGTTGTCCCACTTCTTCAACCTACGCTCTACCCGGCAAGATGTTGTCTCGATGAAGTATGAGTATACCGTGTTTTCAGTCGACTATTTGGCTGAATTTTTCAAAGTGATGTGAAAATAAGAGAATTTTTTTATTTTAATGTAGATTTTAATGAATTAATGATGAATATACATGTTTCAGCTTTACCGAAACGGATCTCTCAAGTTGTCGAGAACTAGATCGTTTTCAAAGTTCACTGACACGAAAGACTGTGTGATATATCATGGTTTTTACAGTTTTCAGCCATGATATACGTATTGTTTTTAGAGTCTTTTGATTATTTCTAGAGTCATTTTTGAGTCTTTGCAGGTGTTTACACGATTGGGATGCATTTGGATATAATGGAGTATTTTGGAGCAAAACCGAGAGAGCTAAGCTGAAGAAACAAATCTGGAGTTTGACCAAGACAACAGTGTCGATCGACATTGATTGGTGTCGGTCGACACCGTTCGCGGTCCAGAAAAGTCTCGAGAACTAATAAGTTTGGAAGACTTAAAGAAGACCCCATAAGACTTCCCTATTTGCAATATTAGTCCTTGAACGTTTTTAAAGACTTATAAATAGCTTTTAGGGTCATTGTTTTAGACCTATCAAGTTTTTACTTTGCAATTCTCTTGGATTTTGAGAGCTTGGAACTCTTAAGAAAATAATTGGAGAAGTGGTTTCTTTCATAATTCAAAACACTATAGAGAGAAGATCTTTCTAATCTCTATTCTCTTCTCTTCTATTTGATTTCTTATACGCTTTCTATTCAAAGCATGTTTTGTGTTTCCATAATCATGTCTGAGTAGTCTGCTTGTTAGGTTTAGGGATTCTCAATAGGAATTTAGATGAATTGTTAGATCGATAAACTGTTAGGATAAATATAGAGAGTTCTTCACCTTTGATTGTTTTTTAATGAAATTCTAGAGTAGTTAATTAGAATTTGATCTTAGGATTGAGAGTTTGACACGAGAGTGCACTAGAATTCCTGAACTATCTTAGGTGGGCAAAGGTAACTATTCTCAAAGAGATTTGGTTTAGGTACTTTTGTGAACAAATCACACTTTTTTTTAATGCTTGTTTAATCTAAAGAATTTACAGACGAGAGTTAGGA
Organism: Arabidopsis lyrata subsp. lyrata; assembly: GCF_000004255.2. NCBI lineage: Eukaryota > Viridiplantae > Streptophyta > Magnoliopsida > Brassicales > Brassicaceae > Arabidopsis > Arabidopsis lyrata. The sequence continues at coordinate 6,133,377 of NW_003302552.1, forward strand.
TTCTGAACATTAGACATAGATAATCTATACAGACGAGAGGGGATGTACCGTTAGTCAAGTGGTTAAATCCATTTGACTCCGCCTTTCCTACCGGAGTTCGACTCCACTAAGTCGCGTTACCCCGCGTATTAGGGATTGGCTATGGATCGGGCCTTGTCGATCCAAAGATGTCAAAAAATCTATACAGACGAGAGCTGGTTGATTATAATTTCATGATTCGAGTTATAGAACGATTCCTAAGTAATCTACAATTCTGATATTTCCTGAGAATTTCCATAAGTTTGATGTTTTTCCCATCTAATTTAAACCCGATTTTAATTGTTGTTTCTTGTCTTAATTTACATTATTTATGTTTAGCTTGATTTGGATACTAATAATTTTCTGTGTAAACAAAAGAACTTTGTGGAATTCGACTCTTAAATGTTATCAACAATCTCTTAGCTCAGAGAGTAAACTTGAGGCAATTTGACTCATATCACTGTGGCAGCTCTTATTTGCACTCAAAATTGGTATTACGATGATGAAGATTTAAACGTGGAAAAATTAGTCACTAAGCTTGAGAATATTGAATCTAGTATTCATGTTTTAATATATATATATATATATATATATATCTTCTACGTTTATGAATATTTATAACTTTTCAATTACTAATGATCGTTATCTTTTTATAGAAGTGAACTTGGAACGGATGTATGGAATACAGAGGAGGTAAAAAAGAAATTGAGTTACAGTTTTTTTTAAGTTGGGTTGGCATTGTCCATATTTTGCAGTTTCCTATCATTTTACATAATTACTTTGGCTTGATTTATAAATTTGACATTTCAATAACAAAAAAACCATAAAAACTTTAAAATGTAGTTTGAAGTTTCAAATCCAAACTTCTTATGATTAAATTTTATGAGTTGTTCGAACAAAATTCAACATAGTACATACGATTACTGTACAAACCCATTAAAGTTTCTTAGAACATCTCCAATGGTGAGAGCCCTCCATGGGCTCTCACCATTTTTGTAAGATGAAAAATTTTCAAATTTATGAGATGAGAGCTTTTGTTAAATTTTTTTAATTTTGCAAAGTCTAATGGTAGGCTCTCTTTGTGGGGATCTCAGGAAAAAGGTAAATTATTTTTTAATTATTTTATTTCATAAATCTGAAAAATATTACAAATCATAACATATTAAACATACAATAATTTCATACATTTGAAAATAAATTTGAAAAAAAAAACGATTAGTTATTCTGTTGATTGTTGCGAAATTTTCTCCATATATGCTCAACCAAATCACTTTTCAATTGTTGATGCATATTTTGATCACGAAGTTGATTTCGCATGTCCATCATATTCTCGAGATTTGGAGGCATACCTGTAGAATACGATAAATCGACTTGTGAAGTTTGGTTTCCTTCAACTTGTAGGAATTTTGAAACATCAAACTAAGTGTTGTACCCATCTCGTTCGTCTCCGACTATCATATTGTGCAGTATGATACATGCTTCATAATATTTCCAAATTTTTCCTTATCCCAAACAAGAACTGGGTTTTTAATAATGTGAAAGCGAGCTTGCAATACTCCAAATGCACGTTCGACATCTTTACGGGCCGCTTCTTGATGTGTAGCAAATAAAGTGCCTTTCCAAGTTTGTGGTAGTCGAATAGATTGGATAAAAGTCGCCCTTTTCGGATAAATACCATCTGTGAGATAGTAAGCTAAATGATACTCCCGGCCATTGACTTTGTAATTCACATTCGGAGCTCGACCTTGTAATATATCATCAAAAATTGGTGATCGATCAAGAATATTTATATCATTTAAGGTACCTGGAGGTTCAAAAAATGCGTGTCAAATCCAGAGATCTTGTGATGCGACCGCCTCTAAAATGATGGTTGGTTTTCCAGAGCCACGTGTATACTGGCCTTTCCAAGCGGTAGGGCAATTCTTCCACTCTCAGTGCATACAATCGAGACTTCCTATCATCCCGGGAAATCCGCGTATCTTTCCAATATTGAGTAGTCTTCTTAGATCTGTGGCTGTAGGTGCTCTTAGATATTCATCTCCGAAAAGAAAGAAATAATTTCCTCTGTAAAATTCTCCAAGCAAGACATCGCAGTGCTTTCACCCATACGGAAGTATTCGTCAACCGCATCAGACGCATAACCATAAGCAAGCAAACGAATGGCTGCCGTACATTTTTGTATTGGAGAGAACCTGATGTGAGAGCGCCAATAAAACATCCATTGGGGATGCTCTTAGGAACTAAAAAGATCACCACAATAAATAAATTAAAAAATCATCATACCAATAATTTTAAAAACCTAACCTACCAATAACCCTCTAAAAATAGTTTACATTGGGCTCTCTGGTTACTCACTTATCTTATTGCTACACAACTAATTAGTAATTAAATAATCTAAATTACATAAACACGGTTACTCAGCCGAAAGTTATGTTTCTTTATTATCGTGCAAGTACATTCTTATACACCTAAATTAAATTTATTATGTATCTAAATATAGATTGCCTTTAAAAATAATTGTTTTACTTTGAAACATTAAAGAAATTACAACAACCATCTGCTCTATCAAACTAAAGAAGAGTTTTTTTTAATCTCTCAAAGTTTATGAAGATCCAATAGAGAACAAACAAAAAATAAAACAAGTTGAAGCTGAACAGGACTCTAGCCACATCCATTTTTGTAGTAGACTTAGATACGAATGATCAGTAAATAACTCCTATCATCCAACCAAATTGTCTCCTTTGGTTGAAGTAATTAGAGATCTTACATGATTTAATTTAGAAGAATGATAATTTAGAGAGGCACAGGGTAACGGTTGATACAATCCACCCAAGGATTGTTCCTAGTTGGCTTCTTCACCTTCTTCATTGCCTTCCACACCACACTGTTACACTTAAAACCTGACCCGAACGCGATCTGCCAAACCCTATCGCCTCTACGAACACTTTCCTTGGCTTCCAAGTAAGCCAGCTCGTACCAAATTCCACTGCTAGAAGTGTTTCCAAACCTGTGAAGTGTCATCCTTGAAGCCTCCATGTTCTCTTCACTCAAGCCTAGATTCTTCTGAAGCTCCTCAAGCACTACTTTGCTTGCCGCGTGGAAGCAGAAGTGTTCGAAGGCGAGCTTGTAGTCGGGGATGTATGGCTTGGACAGGTCGGAAGAGGAAGACTTGATTCCATTTGTTTTAGCGGTGGCGGAAGTAGAGAAGGAGGTGGTTGTGGAGGTTTTGGTGGCGGGTGAGAAAGTTCGCCGGAGCAAAGCAGCAAAGAAGAGAAGCTGTTCTGAGAAAGGGAGGACAAGAGGGCCTAAGGTAGTGATGTTGGTCTTGAGAGCTTCACCTCCAACTTCCGTTAAGTCTCTACTTATTTTCAACCCCTTGAATCCTTGTTCATCTTCTTCCTGGTACACACTCCTAAAAACCACACACAATTAGTTACTAGGTCGTCAAAAGATTTTAAAACGAATAAAAACCGGAAAAAATGAAACCTGAAGCTACGGTCGTCGGCAGCCTTATGAGTCCGGACAATATGCTCGAGACGGTACTTAGCATGGCGAAAGTCACGACGGCGGTTAGAGAGCATAACGGCAGAACAACCCATCCTAAAGAAGCAATTAGGTATAACCATTGACTTGTCACGTCCCACGTACCAATTATACCCAACCATCTCAGTACTCACAACAACAGCATAACTATTAGGGTTAGACTGAAGCATGTCACGAGCAAGATCAACAGCTATGATTCCAGCAGAACATCCCATCCCTCCGAGGTTGTAACTAAGTATGTTCCCTCTCATCTTGTAATGGTTAATCACCATTGCGGACAACGACGGTGTCGGGTTAAAGATGCTACAGTTAACCACAAGGACACCAACGTCTTTGGGTTTGACACGTGTCTTCTCGAAGAGCTCGTCTAGTGCTCCAAAGATCACTGTCGAGGCTTCTTCACGACCTTCTTTCATCGTTGTTATGTTTTCCGATGAAGAGATGGACCTTGGGACGTATGTCTCGTCGCCTATGCCTGAAGCTTGTAAGATCCTCTTCTTGAAACCGAGTGTCTCTTCGTCGAACTTTCCTGATTTTCTCGCTAGTTCTATGAACTCTTCTTTTGTCACCTAAACCAATCCAAAGAAAAAAGGTTAAACCGGAATTGAATGGACTTTTGTTTGGTTTGGTTTAGCTTTATTTAATTATCAGTCCGGTTCCTATCAATCTCCATTGATTCTAGTCGTAAATTCGGTTTTCAATAGAAAAACAGATAAATCCAATTTAAAATATAAGTCAAACCGGTTTCTTTAAATTCGGTATTTTAGTTTATCTGCTTTTTCAGAATCCTACAAAACCATCCGGTTTTTGATTAAATAAACGTAACCACTATCTAAAGGTTTTGAAATATAATTACTTTTTTTATATAAATTGAAAAATAATTAACCAAACAACACATGCAAAGGCACAAATTTCGTTTTATTTAGGCTGGTTTAGGCATCCCTATAATTTTATCCATCTTAATTTAGACTATTTCCTCTATGAAAAGATTGGTACGTACCTTGAGTTCATCGGAGGGCTTGTAACAAGCGAAATCAATAAGATAAACAGAGCGAGGACGAGACATGAAGTAGACACAAGCGGTTAAGACAAAGACACCGAAGAACCCGATAACAGTTGCAAGATCATAGTCCCAAAGCTTCTTCCAAATCTCTTCTCTGCTTAAACTTCCAACCTCAGCACTAAAAACCAGCACAAGAACCGGTATGGTCGCCAAATAAACCGCATGGTTTATGAGGTAGTGGTAACCAAGTTTCACGTACTTCAAGTTCACCGACTGAAGAAAATCAGGCAAACGTCTCCGGACCCTAACCGAGAACGTTGGTGAACCGGCGTTAGGACCGGATGGTTCGATCCCACGGTTGACAATCTCGGTAGAGAGTAGATCTTGCTCGTTGGATCTACCCATTTTTTTTTAGGATGGTTATGTGAGTGAGATCTATAGGTTGATGAAGTGTTTATCTTATAAGGAGTTGTGTTGGCAAAAAATGTAAATATGAATATGTGTAGTTATATGAGAGTAATGGTAATATTGTGGGGATTGGGTTTGGTGGTTGGTGAGAGGTAGTTAATGTCGCCAACTACTTGTACTGGTCGTAGTTGGAGTGAGTTATGTCACTCTTTAATTCCTCCGTTCTAATAAGGTGTAGTTTTGGATCTTATGTTTGCATTTATTACAATTTTTATACTATACCAGATGTCAAAGCCTAAAGGTGACCACTTTTTTGACAATTTGACAATTTGTCAATTTGGGTTTCTGGATCAGTTCTGTTTTGTTATTCAATTAAGCTAGTAACTTTGGTTTGGTTAAAAACCGACAGGTTTGTGGAGAACTTTGGTTTGGTTTTTGTTTTAGAACATGATGTCAAGACAATGTAGTCAATTCGGAAGTAAAGATTGTACTGAACTGAACTTTTTAGCTGTTTATTTGATGTTGTATGATTGCTTAATTTAATTTATGTACAATCTATTTGATCTCCTTTGTTTACTTTTACTTTTTTTTTTTTGTAAAGTAAAATTTAATATGCAACAAGAACACTTTTACAAAGTTATGTTTGTATCTAAGCTAAAAAGAAGTGGAAAAATAATTTTTCAATGAGGATGAGAACTCCCAATAGAGAAAAGCTGAGCTGATAGGTTTTATAGTATGTAGTCAAATATCCTATGTACTACTAATTGAGAAGCAAAATAAAAATACAACTTCAATTTTATAAAATTAATGTTTTGTGCCACTGATTTATTATGGGATATTTAATAAATTTTAATTTATACAATTTATATATTTTTGTTTAGGATCAATTTTCGAGTTCTCCGGACGGTTAGGGTTCGTTCGAGAACACTAGTTTTTTTTCATATTTTGGTGAGCATGTAGAGAACGCTTCAACCGTTTAGGAGTGAGCTCAACTGCGACTGCCAAGGTTAGGGTCCATGACCATGACACAATTGTCACGACATTAATCTGGGAAACGTCCATATTTTTTTTACAGGAAATGTCTTTACGTTTTGCGGACGCTTACTACGGCAGACAAAGAGCGTGACAATAAAACAGTACATGGTCAAGGTAGACAAAGAGCCAGAAGAGTTTACAACTTTACACAAATTCATCCATGATTTAAATATAGTTCTAGACCTTTTTACATTGTAACCTTTTGTTGCGACTGTTTGTATTTGTTTAGACGCAATTCATTTATGATTTGAATATATATGTGGCAATTATGTTCACATAACCTTGGCACTTAAATTTTCCCAGAAGAGTTTACAAATATAAACAAATTGTCAACGACTCATTTAATTATAACCAATACTAACTTTTGTTACCTACAGTGTTAATCGATTGGTGGTGAGACGTATATAGTATATAATATATGGGGGCGGCTACATTACGCATAAATGAGCTTTATTGTTTAAGACACTTTTATTAGGCAGCCTAATGCAATAGCAAAATATAAGAGAAATAAATAATGACCCAATCCCCCGCATAAACTAATACTACTCCATAAGATTTTAAAAGTTTGAGAAATGTGCATAAGACATACTAAACCATTTGTCATGTTCTTCTATACATCTACTACGCTTCTTATATGATCTTAACACATTAGTTAAACACAACATAATTTAAACAATCTCATCTAGGCCTGGGCATTCAGTTATATATAGCCAGAGCTCAGGCCTAAATGAGATTCTACCAAAAAGTTTTTATTATTGTTATTATCAGGCCTATATATGTTATTATATATATATTTTTTATCGGTCATACCATTGTAATAGTTATTATTTTTACGATCTATAATACAACGGATTGACCTATAAAAATAATAACAAACCATAGCTCTGGTTATAATAACTCTTGTGTTAAGATCATATAAGAAGATCTAACACCAATAACATTTGTAACAAACCAGAGCTCTGGTTATAACATATAATAGCGGGTTTTTTGCCGAGGCCTAATCTCATCCTAGATTAACATTAAAAGAAACATATCACATGCATGAAGAGCAATCCAGACGTTTGCTACTTAATTGCTAGCGAGTGCTTAACCAAAGATTACCATATATATAGTAGAGGTACCATATAGAGGGTATAAAATGCACTTGACCATTTAGGTGCAATAATAAACCCGAGGACTGTGAACAGTTTGTAGATATGTGTGTATTCTCATTTCATCAACCTAGCATAACATAGAGATATGATGAAAAGAAAAAAAAAAAATTACCTCAAGTGTGTGCTTTGTTACTTCATTCTATCAAGCTAGGCCTTGGTGCAGTGTTTATTGTAGAATTCTCTTATGTTGCGACTTGCGATCGTCTCATTGTTTACAATCTGAAGGTTCTTTGTATCATTGTATCTGATGTTCTCCGGATCAAATAGAAAAGCCCGTTCAGTTGCATTAGAGAGTAAATGGGAACCCCTACCATGGGAGTCTAACCCTAACATCGTAGGAGAACTCAAAGCAAGATGACGCTTCCAAGTCTCAAGGGTAAAATAATTCTCGAACCTAGCTATATATTCAAATCCTCGATTCCAACTCTACTATAAACATGAATTCCAAGTGATAGAAACAAAATTTTAAATCAAAGATCAATTGAATAATTATCATTTGATTCGTATATATACAAACTATTGCTTATACTTTAAGGAAAGTAAAATAAAAACAGAGAAGTTTAAGCGACACACCTATTGATTTGTTTGTTAATGGCACCTAATTTGTAATAATATATCGAAATATTTACTCAGATGTTATAAAAAGGTTGGAATATTACTAACATATCATACATTTTCTAAAAATTACTCATATGTTTAGTGTCTTTGTGTAATTACAATTAACACCCTTGATTAGTTTTTTTAATTGAGATTTTTTTATTCTTTTTCTAATTAAGAAATGATTAATAAAAAATTAGTTTAATCTACGTCATTAAGAGAAAAAAAATTAAAGCCACGTCATTAACTATATCTCTGTGATTATAGAGGGAAACTGAATCGTTTCCCTCTCTATTACTGTTCACTTGCGAAAAAAAATAGTCTCTCTCTCCGTCCCTCGGCGATTCCTCCGAAGACGAACAAACCCTAATTCTCGTGGCTATGAGATGAAGAAACTAATACAAAGAGAAAAGAAAAAGAAAGGAAGACGAAAGGTTACGTAACTTATTGTTTCGCGGTAAATTTACATGTCACGGCTGAGTTATAATGTTTCACGGAAGACGAAAGGTTGCTTAAATTTACATATTACGGCTGAGTTATAATGCTTCATTGCTGACTTATCACAAGAAATAAAATGAAAGTAAACATATTTAATACAAACATACACTACAAGAAAACACGCGTTTTGCGATGTAAACATATTTAATACAAACATAATTAGTCACGCATACCAAACAAATGTTTGATGTCTTCAATGTACTAAATGATAAAATTTAATACAAGCATTAACTGTTATTTCCAGTTTGCTAATTAATTTATTTTCCTATTTTTCTTTTATTAATTTTATTTCCATTTTTTTTACGTATCACGACTGAGTTATAATGCTTCACAGCTGATTTATTGGAGCATTGCGACTGAGTTATGATAACATTATGGCTGATTTGTCACGAATAGACATAAAACACATAAATCAATAGTCATGTTCGCCAAGATCAAATAGGGAAAAGAAAATTCATGCACAACTCTACACCTTCTATCGTCGGTGTTAAATACATATTTGTGTTTCTTTATCTAATTATCAGAAACGGATCAATCATATATCGGGAGAAGGATGAACGAAAATGAAGAAGAATGAGGAAGACGATGACAAATTGGATGATCAAAATTTAAGTTCTGGACATCTCTGTTGATGTAAAAAACACGGTGAAGAATAAGACGAGTAGAACAAGACGAGTAGAAAAAAGACATTTCGTATTTCCTTTGATGATGATGACATAGAATGTTGTATCCGACGTCATTTTTTAATTTATAAAGTGGCAAGTAAGCCACCAAACGAACATATAAATCAACCTAATTAAACCAACCATCAAACAAAACTTTAAGTCAGTCGCAACATGAATACTATTACAGTAATTAAAAAATGAAAAAACAACGGCCAAATTCAGCCATTTAATGTCGTAACTCAACTGAAATTCTTTAACTCAGCCGTATCGTTTAATAAGTCGGTCGTAATTGCATGTTATTCTGGTAATTAATCTTTCGCTACTAAGTCAGCCGTAATTAGGGCGAGTTTTTCGTTAATTCAGTTCATTACGGCTGATTTATGATACTTGAACGTAAATCAGCTGTAACGACATCCCATAAGTAAGTTGTCTTTAATAACTCAGCCAGCCGGAAAAAGTTAATTCAGCCGTGTCGAAGCAATAACTCAGCCAAATTTTTGACAAATCAACCATCGGGTAAAAATTCAGTCGTAACGTACGGCTGGATTATGCTCGAAAGTCAGCTATTTTCTTATAACTCAGACAGATTTCATTAAGTCAGCCGTAACTCCAGGATGAGTTATACTCGTAAGTCAGCCGTTTGCTCATAACTCAGTCATTTTCCTTAAATCAGCCGCAACATACCGTAACTCAGCCGTCATTGCCGCTGTATCGCTTTACGGCTGAGTTCATTAATACATGTCAGCGACTTCTGACGTGGCGACGTGGTTTTTCTGATGTGGAATTAAAAAGTAATGGCATTCTTTGTAATTACGTTTTTTCTTATAACGTGTAACAAGAGCACGCTGGGTATATAAAATATATCTGAAATATGGTAGTAATAAAAAAAAATCTGTATATAACTGATCATTTCACCTAATTTGTGTGACATCTGAGTAACTTTTTCTAATATATCATGCTCGCTTATCGCAAGAGCTTGACAAACCACCATCTCACGTCGATCACCAGATTTGTGACATATGCAATCACTAACTCTATGTGACTCTCCTGCCTAAATACCTGTGGCAGCCTTCCGATCACTGCCACATTTTGTTAAAGTTTTCCATTGATTAAATGAGGAAGCTAAGAGGGGTTATTTCAATTTTCACACAAGTAATCTACTAAACTCTTTAAAAGACTACATACGAGTGGCACACAATTGTAAATCATTACATATGAAAGCTACACTGACTAAATTTTTTTTCTAGATATTAATGTTTGAATTGGTCATATATGTAAAGTCAAAAACTTTAGGTCATATTAAAAATAAAAAGCAGAACTGATGCATGTGACACACCAAGGACAACACATGCCCAAATGGTTTTCTTTAAGTGCGTGTGTTTTATATGGTTGCGTTACAAAAAAACAAAAAAAAAGAAGGAAAAAAGTGAATGGTGAAACATAATTACGTCCACATCGAAAAATACGATGAACACGTTATAACTTATAGTTTTAAAATTGACGAAACACTATGATTGATATGATCGGATAAATATGGAATTTTAAAATTATGATAAAACCTTCAAAAAGAGAAAATAATAATAATAACAATAATCCACAAACGGGACACGACATCATATATATTTTCTAAATATGTAAATTAAATATGTGATCAAAAACTCTGTTAGGTTAAACTTGAAAAGGAAAAAAAAAGTAGTTGTTAAAAGAAGTTGCTAAGACGTATGGGAAATTGGTAATGTTGACAAGAGAGTTATGGATGTTGAGATGTTAATGATGATATCTAACTTATGGCTGTCTTCTTAAATGAGTCAAATGGCTGATGCATTTTACGGGAAGTATAGTAGTTGAAGCAACCCCATTATATCATTATTGCACATTATTATTTCCCTCTCTTTTTTTTTGTATTTAAAGAGATTAAATTTCAGATCGGTAAGTCTTTTTGGACCATGAATTTTGTAGGCCATAAAAAAAAAAAAAAAAGAAGTCCAAAGCAAATGAAGCAGTGAATCAACTTTACTAAAATAAGGTCCAAACACGTACGTGCATGCTTGAGTTTGTTCAAAAATGATTGAAGAACTTTCATTTAAACGGTTAAATATTGTTTTTACTTCTTTGTTTTTTCATTTTTCTTTTTCTTTTTTAGTTTTTGCCATGACACTAAAAGCTTAGGTAATCAGCACGAAAATCCAAACCATCTTCATATTATATGACATTTACTCATTTAGCAAAGAAAATGATTAATGGATTTAGTTTTTGGTTGTCACAGAAAAGCTTTGTTTCGAGAACTTGAACAAAAAGAAGTGGCGGAGGTAAGAACGGGTGAGTGGGGTCACATGACCCATTTAAATTTTATATATTAGTTATTTTTAGTGTAAATTTGATTGAATTTGAGAAAATATTTGGTTAAAAAAGTGTTTAATCCATATAAATTTTTGTTCTAACTTCCAAATGACTCCTATAAAACTTGTTTCTAGATCCACCAAAAAGGGTCTATACTCTCTACAGTCTATATAGTGCAACAGGAAATGATCATGTGAGGTTGTAGATATAAGCAGAGCCGGCGCAAGGAAAACTGGGGCCATAAGCCCAATTTAATATTTCGGGCCGAACTATTTTGTAACAAAAGATAAAAAATCAAAACAGGTAAAAAGTGTTATTCTGAGGAATCAAACTTGAGATACTTGTAATATTTCCATATCCTTGAACCATTAGACTAAAGAGACTTTTACAAATATGGGGCCGATTAAGAACTATATATTTTAGGGCCGCAAACACATGCTTCACCAGCTTGTGCCTAAAGCCGGCTCTGGATATAAGAGAAGATTATCGAACCAATCTATAAGACAATATCATACTTAATAGTTAATACTAATAGTTTTCTTACTTAGCCAAAAAGAAACGGTTTAAGAAGAAAATAAAACTATCCAACCTTATCCAACGAGTCATGATGGTTCTAACTCCCGTTGACTTCATTACATTCACACTTATAACCAGAGTCAACCCTAAGATAATGTACACTAGATTTTTAATAGAGAAATTGTTAAAAATGCCCATTTTTCAATACCCCTTTTCAAAAATGCCCCATTCGAGAGTCCATTTTTAAGTTTGCTCTCTTTTAATTTTTAATGACCATTTTACCCGTATTTGAAACAAAATTAGGTCCACAAAATTTAAAATATTTTTTGGCGGGAAAAGTGATCCCGCAATTTTCCAGCCAAAACACTTGTAAAAACTTGTAAAACCTTTAAAATACCTTGTAAAATTTTCCCGTAAAAATTTTTCCCGCCAAAAATTTTTCCCGCCAAAAAAATTATTTTGCGGGAAAAGTGATTCCGCAATTTTTTTGGCGAAATTTTTTTGGCGGTAAGATTTTTGATGGGAAAAATTTACAAGATATTTTAAAGGTTTTACAGAGTATTTACAAGTGTTTTGTAAGGTTTTACAGTGTATTTTAAAAGGTTTTACAAGGTACTTATAAAGTTTTATAAGGTATTTATAACTTGTAAAACCTTATAAAAAACTTGTAAAACCTTATAATTTGTAAAACCTTATAAAATAGCTTGTAAAATCTTATAATATCTTATAAATACCTTATAAATACGTTGTAAAACCTTTTAAAATACATTGTAAAACATTATAAATACCCTGTAAAAAACCTTTAAAATACCTTGTAAATTTTTCCTGCCAAAAATTTAACGCCAAAAAAATTGCGGAATCACTTTTCCCGAAAAAAAAAATTTTTGGCGAGAAAAATTTTTACGGGAAAATTTTACAGGGTATTTTAAAGGTTTTACAAGTTTTTACAAAATCAAATTTGTAATTTTGATGTGTGCACATTCTCATGTTTTCCTTTTATATTTGTGATATCTTTTATTAAAATAAGGGTAATTTAGTCATTTTGTACATAAAAAAGGGTATTTCTAAAAATGGACTACCAAAGGGGACATTTTTGAAAAGGGGTATTGAAAAATGGGCATTTTTGTGAGTCTCCCTTTTTAATAACACTAGATTTTTAATAAAATTACAAAATCAATGATCACATATCAAACAATCTAGTGACATAGGTAATCGACGATAAACATATATAATTTATAAGAACTAATTATGTATCAAACATCTACTCCCACCTTTCTTTTTTTATTTGATGTTTTAGGAGAAATTTTGTTGTCTTAAATTAGATAATGTTTTCAATTTTCAATGCAATTGATTAGTTTTGACGATTTATATTCTGCAGATTGTTTTTTTTTATTGGTTGAATCATGTTTGAGTAAATAATAAATGATGTTTTAGTTTAGAAATAATCAAAAATTAAATAATTTCTTAACCTGTGTGCATTCTACTAAAACATTAAATATAAAAGAACTGAGGGAGTATAAAACACATGCAATAAACCATTATTAAATGCATAAATGGTACTTCCTCCGTTTCATAAAGAGTGTCGTTTTTTAAAGGTTTTATTTTGTTTCATAAAGAGTGTCGTTTTGTGTTTTTAATGTAGATTTTTAAATCAATTCTTAGTTTTATCCATGTTTTTTCAACTTATTAATTAGAGAGAGAAACTATTTTAGCGTATTAATAAAAGATAAAAAGAAATTTAAATGTTTTTTTTTATAATTTGTGTGCAAAATAGTAGAATGATACTCTTTGTGAAATAGAGGAAGTAGTTTTGAATAGACAATCATCTTCGACATGTCGAGGAGCGGCCTAGAGATCACAAATCCAAGAATACTTCTCCCATCAGGTGTAGGGATACTTCTCCCACCAAACTCAAGGATGCTTCTCCCACTAATCGCATGGCCAATTTCCCTCATCCTAGTCGTCATTCCTCTCCCAAGGGTAGCTCAAGGTCCCATTCCTATCATCACCATGAGCGCCCCCCTTCCAGGAAGAGACGAACTTTGGAGCATGGCTACAACTCCTCTCAATTCTCTGATGAGCATAGATCTAGATACTTCTCTAGTAGCTCTAGATACAAGCCAAGGAGAAAAGATAATCTCTCCCACAAAGAAACTTTGTGTTATTCTAGAGATTGTATAGACCCAAAGCGAGGCTCTAGACATGAAGAATAAGGAAAATCAAGTAGACCAATCTGCTCACCTTATAAGGCAGTTCTCAAGCTGCAGTGGATGTTGCGATGTGGGAATTAAGGGATGTTATGATCAAGTATGCAAATTGTGCTGATCCCTCTGAAAGTGCATCGAGGAAGGAATGACTCTGAAAGGCTGAAGCTCAAGGGCAATTTGAAAAAAACAGCGGAACAAATGGTTATAGCAAGTCTCAATATTCCATTGGGGAGCAATGCAAGAATGGCTTCCCCTGAGACATCCAACAGCCATGAAAGAATCCTAGTTGCTCTAAGGCTTGGACCTACAAATATCCCTCCTCTTTCTCAAAAACCAAAGAAGAAGAGAATAGTTACTAAGACGAAATGAGGGAGACCTCCAGGGCGCAATCTAAGTAAAACCCAAGGAAAGAATCTATCCCCTTGATCCTTCCTAGGAGTAAGGCAAAAAGAGAAAGTTTCTACTTAAGCAACCTACTCCTCATCTCATACTGAATATGGATCCCCTCCTCGAACCTGATTCTAATAGTAGAGATGGGGCAGTAGCAAACAGTGTAGCAGCGGCTGCAACCCCTAGCTCAGGTCGTCAATGTGCTTCAGGTCAAACGTCACACCCAAGTTCCTCAGGTTTGATGGATTTTCGGAATCCATCATACCTCTTTCCGTAAACATAGCTTGATAAAACCGTCAAAAGGCTGGAGAATCCCAAGATAGTTCGTCGAATCAGGGAGATACATCGTTCTTTCTCTCTTGACATCTTTTTCCTCTTGTGTTGGTGTCGGATCCCGCACCAGATGTTCGGGACCAACCAAAGATTGCCACCTAGTCAGGATAACGGCCCATAAAGGATAAAGCCCATTAGATCCACAAGTCAAAAGAACAGTCGAAGTGGTTATCACTATAAGGAGAATCCGAAGTGACTGCACCTCAACACCACTCCGGAGACGAAGTCATGGTCAAATCGGTCCAAGGACATTTGGGCCAAAAGGCGAGGCCCATGAAGATCAGAATCAATTCAAATTCGAACGTTTAGCATTAAAGTCACTCAAAACGGTCACATTTAAGAGAGAATAATTGTACTTAATTAGCCCATTAAATGTCATTCTTCTATGTATAAATATAAAGGCCAATGGCCATGTAAAAGGGGATCGTTCTCTTGAGCAAGAAATATATAGCAATTTTTGTAGCAATTCATAAGCCTTTTACATTCTTATTTTTTGCCCCTCAAGAATAATCTTTCTTATTTTATAAAAATACTTGAGTGTGTGAATCCGACATCCACATTTTGGCGCCGTCTGTGGGGATAGAGGATTCTTGAGTGGTCAGATTTTTCTTTACTACATTCCCGAGATAAGCAGCAATGTCCGGAGGAGACGCCGTTGAGACATCGTTGGCCGAAACCCTCAAAGCTATGCAGCAAACCATGTCGGACATATCACAAAAGTTCTCGGATGTGGAAAAGGCTGTCGATACGTTGCAAACATCCCATGTATCTCTTAGTCAAAACGTCAATACTATACAAACTCGTGTTCGCTCTTTAAGTGCAGGAAATCCTGTGGGAATCCGAAGGAGGATACTCAACTCGCCAAGTTCCGTTGCGCGAAATGAAACCAGCGGACAAACAACTCCTGGTACTACTAATAATGTAGTTCAGCCATTGGATGGAGAGGCACAGCTCGAAGATGAAGCTCAACTTGCAGATCAATACGAGCAGAAAAACCTCGACCAGTTCGAGACTATGAGGAAGGTTAGCCAAGAACTAAAAGAAATGAAGTCAAAGTTCCATCAGGCTACAAGTTCGGAGCCGGATATCAATCGAGTCATTGAAGAAGCTAGGCGAACACCTTTCATCTCGCGAATTGCGAGTTTGAGAATCAAAGATTCCCGGAAGCTCAAGTTGGACCCTTACAGCGGATTGGAGGATCCAAAGAGTTATCTCGTAGCTTTTCTGATCGCTGCTGGAAGAGTCGAATTGGATGAAGCTGATGAGGATGCAGGTTACTGCAAGCTTTTTTCGGAAAATCTATGCGGCCAAGCTTTAATGTGGTTCACCCAATTAGAGCCGGGTTCGATCAGCAATTTCGACGAGCTATCAGCTGTATTCTTAAAGCAATATTCCATCCTTATGGATAAAAGCGTTTCGGATGCCGATCTTTGGAACTTATCACAAGGATCAAATGAATCACTTCGAGTTTTCATCACCAAGTTCAAAGGAGTGATGTCAAAGCTCCCAAGAATCTCACAACAATCAGCTTTATCTGCCTTACGAAAAGGATTGCGACATGATTCAAGATTTAAAGAAGATTTAATACTTCATAAACCGGACACAATTCAGGATGCACTCTTCCGCGCAAACAACTGGATGGAGGTAGAAGACGAAAAAGAAAATTTTGCCAAAAGAAATAAGCAAGAGAAGCCGGCAATCACCGTCCCTACCAAGAAGTTCGAACCCAGGGAGAACAAAGGACCAAAGAAATTTGGGTCGCAACCCTTCAACAGTACCGTCGGAAAGCAATTCCAAGGGAAAGGAAGATCAAACACTTGGGTCCGTGATGAAAGTTTATATTGCGACATTCATAAAGTGACCGGACATTTAACCAAGGATTGTAGCGTTCTTAAAAGGCACCTCACAGAGCTTTGGGCCAGTGGAGATCTTTCCAAATTCGATATAAAAGATTTTGTGAAGGAATACCACGAAGCAAAGAAAAATTCCAAAGATCAAAATTCCAAAAGACCAAGGTTAACCAACGAGGAAGAACCAAGGAATTCTAAGGGTAAGATCAATGTTATTCTAGGAGGTTCCAAATTTTGTCGAGATTCGATAAGTTCCATCAAGAAACATAGACGAAATGTCCTACTCAAAGCAAGCTTGAGCGAAGAAGTCGATTTTCAAGGTGCATCAATATCATTTTATGAAGAAGAAACGCGGCACCTCGAAAGACCTCATGATGATGCCCTAGTCATTACCCTAGACGTTGCCAACTTTGAAGTATCAAGGATCCTTATAGATACAGGCAGTTCGGTCGACTTGATCTTTTTAAGTACCTTAGAAAGAATGGGAATTAGTCGGGCGGACATAGTAGGACCTCCGTCTCCATTAGTTGCATTCACAAGTGAGTCAGCCATGTCTCTTGGGACACTCAAGCTACCGGTCCTTGCCAAAAAGGTATCAAAGATCGTGGACTTCGTTGTCTTCGATAAGCCCGCAGCTTACAACATCATCCTCGGGACTCCCTGGATTTATCAAATGAAAGCAGTCCCCTCTACATATCATCAATGTATCAAATTTCCAACATCAAGAGGAGTGGAAACAATTCGGGGAGATCAAGAAGCTTCACGGACGTGTTATCTAGCTAGCCACCGTATGAAGATTCAATAGCAATTAACAAAGCCCGCAAAAGAGGGACTAAGAACAAAATTACCTAGCGGGCAGAAAAAAGATGATGTAGTAATTGAAGTGGTGTTGGAAGAAGACAAACCGGACCGGAAAATTCGAATTTGGGCAACTTTGACTGGCCAAATAAAAGAAGCTTTGATCGAACTTTTGAGAAAAAACATAACATCATTCGCATGGTCAGCGGCAGATATGCCCGGCATAGATCCAAGCATAATTTGTCATGAACTAAACGTGGATCCAAGCTTCAAGCCGGTGAAACAAAAAAGGAGAAAGCTCGGAGTGGAGCGAGCAAAAATAGTAAATGACGAAGTAGATAAACTTTTGAAAATAGGGTCCATAAGAGAAGTGCAATACCCGGAGTGGGTAGCAAACACTGTCGTTGTCAAGAAGAAGAATGGGAAAGATAGGGTTTGCATCGACTTCACAGACCTCAATAAAGCATGTCCCAAAGACAGTTTCCCGCTCCCGCATATAGATCGACTTGTAGAATCCACCGCTGGGAATGAGCTGTTAACATTCATGGACGCCTTCTCGGGTTATAATCAAATAATGATGAACCCCGAAGACCAAGAAAAAACGTCATTTATCACTGATAGAGGTATCTATTGTTATAAGGTAATGCCTTTCGGTTTGAAAAATGCAGGGGCAACTTATCAACGGTTGGTTAATAAAATGTTCCACCATCATCTCGGGAAAACAATGGAAGTCTACATAGATGATATGTTAGTTAAATCGTTAAAGAAAGAAGATCACGTTAAGCATTTAGAGGAATGTTTTGATATTCTCAATAAATATCAAATGAAGCTGAACCCGGCGAAGTGCACATTTGGAGTCCCATCCGGAGAATTTCTTGGCTATATCGTGACAGAAAGAGGGATTGAAGCCAATCCAAATCAAATTAACGCCTTTCTAAACATGCCATCTCCAAGAAACTTTAAGGAAGTACAACGTTTGACTGGGCGGATTGCGGCTTTGAATCGTTTTATCTCGAGATCAACAGATAAGTCGTTACCTTTCTACCAAATTCTAAAAGGAAACAAAGGATTCCTTTGGGATAAGAAGTGTGAAGAAGCTTTTGGGCAGCTTAAGGCATACTTAACCACTCCACCTATATTGTCCAAACCAGAAGTGGATGAAAAACTTTATTTGTACGTGTCGGTTTCAAACCACGCGGTTAGTGGAGTCTTGGTTCGGGAAGACCGCGGGGAGCAGAAGCCAATTTACTACGTAAGCAAGTCAATGACGGATCCGGAAACCAGACACACAATGATGGAAAAACTCGCACTCGCGGTGGTGACTTCGGCTCGGAAGCTGCGCCCATATTTTAAATCCCATCCGGTTGAAGTATTAACCAACCAGCCACTCCGAACAATACTTCATAGTCCAAGTCAGTCCGGACGTTTGGCGAAATGGGCGGTGGAATTAAGCGAGTACGATATAGAATTCAAAAGCCGGATCAGTATGAAGGCTCAGGTTTTAGCAGACTTCTTGACCGAGCTACCAATACCTGGAACGATAGAGCAATCGGAGAACCAAACTTGGAAATTACATGTAGATGGGTCTTCAACAAAGCAAGGATCCGGAGTGGGAATCAAGTTGGAGTCTCCAACATCAGAAATTCTAGAACAGTCATTCCGATTGTTATTCAATGCCTCCAACAACGAGGCAGAATACGAAGCCCTGATTGCCGGACTTCGATTGGCACAAGGAGTTGGAGCTAAGGAAATATTGGCTTATTGTGATTCGCAATTAGTAGTTAACCAGTTTAATGGAGACTATGAAGCCAAGGATTCAAGAATGGAAGCGTACCTCGAAGTGGTGAAGGATCTATCTAAAAATTTCTCGAAATTCGAATTAATCCGCATACCTCGGGGGGGGGGAGAATACAACTGCGGACGCACTTGCCGCATTGGCATCAACATCAGATCCTGAGTTGAAAAGAGTTATTCCAGTAGAATGCATTTCGGAGCGAAGCATTCAAGACAACAAAGAAACCCTCGTCGTTACAAGGTCTCGAGCAGCGGCACGTGACCGTGGCGAACCAGAGATCGAACCTCCGCCCAACAAACGGAGGAAGTCAAGGGGATCAAACACATTTACCAAGGAACCCGTTGTCTTAACAGATGATGTGATTCCAGAAACGATATTAGAAACCGAGCCGTTAATCGAGGAGGATGTTCTTGAACCAAACGAACATCCCGAACCGGAGCCACGAGTATTTCACAAGGTTGACCAAATTCCGACTAAAGACTGGGGGGCTGACTGGAGGGAGCCAATAAAGCACTACATCATGACAGGCGAGCTCCCAAAGAATAAGTGGCAGGCCAAGAAAATGAAAATCGTTAGCGCGAAATTTTGTCTATCAAAGGATGCATTATATAGACGAGGTGTCAGTGACCCTTACCTATTATGCATTTTTGGGCCCGAAGTCGAAATCATCATGAGCGAAGTGCATGAAGAATTATTTGGGAGTCATTCATCAGGAAGAGCTATGGCTTTTAAAGTTAAAAGAATGGGATACTATTGGCCCACTATGATCACGGATTGTGTTAAATTTGCCCAAAGATGTAAGCGCTGCCAACTCCATGCACCATTGATCCATCAACCTTCGGAGTTATTCTCTTCCATCTCCGCCCCGTACCCGTTTATGAGATGGTCAATGGACATCATTGGACCATTGCACAGATCAACTCGAGGTGTACAATACCTTTTGGTCTTGACGGACTACTTTTCGAAGTGGATTGAAGCTGAGGCATATGTTGGCATCAAGAATTCAGCGGTAAAGGCTTTCATTTGGAAGAATATTATATGTCGACATGGAGTTCCATATGAAATAGTCACCGATAACGGGCCATAATTCCTTTCACAAGAGTTTGATGCCTTTTGTGCGGACTGGGGAATCAAAGTCAATTACTCTACTCCACGATATCCGCAAGGAAACGGTCAAGCTGAAGCCGCGAACAAGACGATATTGAGCAATCTCAAGAAACGTTTGAATCATCTAAAGGGAGGATGGTACGAAGAACTCCAACCCGTCCTATGGGCCTATCGTACAACCCCTAGGCGACCTACCGGAGAAACTCCATTCTCTTTGGTTTATGGCATGGAGGCAGTAGTACCAGCTGAACTCAACGTGCCCTGACTTCGCCGAACGGAAGCACCATTAAATGAGGAAGAAAATTCAGCAATGCTTAATGATTCACTAGATACCATAAATGAAAGGCGTGATCAAGCTTTGATTCGGATTCAGAATTACCAGCAGGCAGCAACCCGATATTACAATTCTAAAGTTAAAAGTAGGCCGTTCTTCGTGGGAGATTATGTGTTAAGGCGCGTCTTTGACAACAAAAAAGAAGAAGGTGCCGGTAAACTCAGTATTAATTGGGAAGGACCTTACATTATTACCGAAGTGGTTCAGAACGGTGTTTATAGGTTGAAAGACTTAGAAGACAGTCCAGTCAAGCGACCTTGGAATGTGATCAACCTAAAGAAGTTTTATGTTTAAAGCTACATGCATTTTTTATGTACATGAACTACGGTGTGGCTTGATCCCGAAATGGGTACGTAGGCAGCTCGGAAACGAGTTCAGCTATTAATAAAAATTTGTTTTATTTCTTTATTAAAGGAAAAGGTTCGGCTATGCGAACATACAAGAGATTGGAAATAGAGCGTTTATTCAAAATGGAATATCCCTCATCGAACACTTCGGGTTATGGAGATCTTGTTGACGAGCAGAATACTTCAACTCCTTGACCAGCAAGGTCGAGGATTGGCATCATGCAGTCCGGAATTCGAGCGAAGTCAGAGATTCCAAGCTCGACCCATTCTCCAGGGTGAGATTCAAGGACGTGAAGGTCTCTTGACACCGTAGTAAGCCTGCGCTGCATCCGATTAATCTTCTTTCGGAGTCTCCTCTTTTCCAACGTAAGCTTCCGATGTTGAAACGCAAGTGCCTCTATAAACGCCATCGCTGTTCCTTGGTCTCTGATTGGGAGATCCCTGATCAAAGCACATGGAGCTCGGATCTGGGATCTTAAGAAGTCGCGAGGTGGAAGAGGCCGCCTATTTGGCTCATTTCCGGCATCTTCGTTTATCATTCCGATCCTGGAGAAGTCGGGCATAGATTCTGAACATCGAAGGTTGAACTCCATACCTGCTAAAATGAAAAAGAGTGGTAAGGAGAAAAGAGAAGTTGAGACTATAATTTATAGGAATGTCATATTCCTAGGAAGCTGCGGATTCTATCCTAATAATGGAGTGATTCGCGAAAAGATTTATGCCCTTGAACCGATCCTGCATTAAAAGACGCATCTCCGAGAATATTTGAAGAGTAAGGAAAATTGCAAATGTTTCCATAATTAAAAAGGGGCCGAAGCCCATTACGAGTTCAAAATAAGTGAAGAAATTAGAGAACATTTATGGAAGAGGCTCAGGAACAGGCTCCTTCATCGCCGGTTTAGTTTTCGAAGTGGACGCCTTGTTCTTGGCATCCACTTCGGGATGATCCCGAACGCGTTTCCGACTGGTGCTGGTCTCCTCCTCGTCTTCTTCCTCGCTATCGGATGGAACGGTATGGACCGGAACATTCACGGGACCCGGAACTCCTTTAGCACGGAGATACATCCGGAGCATCTTCGGGATCTTAGCGACAGAATCAAAGTTCCGCCATTCCCATTGAAAGGGGTCACTTTCCAAAGCCCGTATCTTCCTATCCACCCGAGCAATGCGAGCCTCGAGTGTTTGCCTTTTGAGGCCTAGCCGCTGTCTCTCTTCACACAAGCGACGGTGTTTGTCGGCGACCTAGCATAAAGATGAAACAAAAGTTTTTAATCAAAGACGACAGATATTAACCTTGTCAATAAAGTCGCAAGCCTCTTTCTTCTCCTTTGAAGGAAAGTGAAAGACGGCGTGAGGGAAAAGAACGCCGGCCGGTTCAAAGCCGTCGCCGGACAAGAAGAGTGGGCTGCCGGGATCAATAAGAGCTATGTTTTCGTTTTCCATTAATATGATGTTATGAAGTTTCTTGAGGAAAGATCAAAGCCGGACAAACTCCTATTTATAATAGGGTTAAGGTTTGCCTTGGGAATGAAAATTCAATAATGGTGGCGTTCCCTAGTGGTTTAAACCATTTTTGGAAAATCGAGAAAAGACAATTATTGCATTAAAGACGAGCCGCTTTTCCTACTTTCAAGAAATAAGAAGGGAAAGAGCAACCGTCGCATTAACTACAAAAGTTTCTAAGGCCCAAGCCCAATAAATTTGCCGAGTTGACTAAACCCGAAGTGGGGAACTCGCGTTAAGCCGAGCTCAGTTCTCGCATTCTAAAGAGAAAGGTCTGATCAGCCTAAAAATCTCGAAAGCATAACCACAAGGCCACAAAAGGTTAAAAGCGGACTTTGCAAACCCGCACATAATTTTAACCAAACCCCCTTGGGGTCAAAACCTAGAAAGGTTTAAAAGCCTCCTCAGGCAAATATCTTGTTCAAAAGAAATAATAAAGCCTCCTTAGGCAAAAACAAGTTCAAAATTAAGTTTTAAAATAAATGAGACAATCCCCAATTTAAAGTGGACGCAGCCACTACGGATTAACAGCCACCTCGGACTCCGGCTCGGCAGTCGAAGTTTCATTCACCTCCTTGGCTGGCGCTTGGTCATATGGGGCTCCTGGTCCGCCCTCCATAGTACAACCATCCTCCAGGGTGACCGCCGGTGCCGCAGGAACTTCGGGTGGGACGACATCTTCCGTCTCACTTGAGCCTAGGAAGGATAGTTCCAGTCAATTTTTTTAAAAAAATTAAGGTGAGAAAAAGGTAGTAAGTGTCGGGAGCCAAGCGTTACCTGTCCAGTCTAGACCCGATTCACTTATAGGAGGCGATTCAGTGAAGAATTCCTCGAAGTCCTGCGGGTTGAAGGTCGAAGTAGGAAGAGCTGCCAAGCGACTCCGCTTTTCTGAAAGATTAGCCGACAGTTCGGTCCTTTCTTGCTCCTCGGAGAAATCTGTTTCATGGATTTGATCCAACAGAATCAGGTTGCTCTCATGCTCCTTGATGTCTGATTCCAAATCTGACCTAGCCTTCTCAGTCTGCATGAAGCGGATGGCCCCTTGGATCAACTCCATCCTGCGTCCCTTAACCTCCTTTCTGGCCTTCGATACTGACCTTGCTAACTCGAAATCATGCAACTTGGCGATCGCCTGGTACTTCGCGTGAAGCTCGGTAAGTTAGTTGTTCAGGGTATCGGCGGATGATTCAGACTCATGAAGTCTACCCTGAACACCAGAAAGTTCATCCTGGAGTTTATAATTCCAATCATACTGGTCCTGCAGCTCCCCCTTTATCTTCGCAAGCTCGGATGTTAGACTATCGACCTTGTCCTCCAGATCATGCTTGGAGCCGGTGGAAGAACGGAGTTCAGCTTCAAGAGCAGAAAGTTTTTTCTTCCACGCGTCAATCTCCTTTTCCCGACCAATGACCAACCCCTCATAATGCTCAACCATGTCATTAAGCTCGCCGTTAGCCTGGTATTATACATAAAACCGGAATGGCGAGTCAGTTCAAAAAATGGCAGCACAATCAGAAAAATAAAGCAGAACTAACCCGAGATGAATGATGAGCATGAAGCAAGTAGCGTTCACGGATCGCAGGGCGCCACTTGTCAAAATCTGGCAAGATCGCGCCCGATCGGGTCTTGAAGCATCGGAAAACACTGCCTTCTTTCTCCATAGCTGTGAAGGAAGAAGAGTTGTAAAAATTAGAATCTAAGCAGAGATAAAAACTCTTAAGCGTATGTAAATCGTCAAACCTGAAAGTGATTTGATTTGAGGGACAAGAGCAGGCTTTAACTTCGAAGAAGCATCTCGAGACTCGGAATCTCCCTTTTTAGGAGATGCACTCCGGGAAGTCTTCTCGCTCTCGGGCTGGGAAGAGGAAGACATATCAACAGGTCGAGGAGGACCCATTGGTTCAGTGGGAGAAGATGATCGTGGTGAACGGTCAGTCCGGGCTCTTGATTTCTCCCTTCGCGGAGAGGAATCACTACGAGATGACTTGTCTCTCTTCCTGCGAACCAAGTTCTTAAGTGGTTCATTGCTAAAATCATCTCGGGGAGGACGAGGAGAATCACGACGAGGAGATCGGTCCCTCCGAGGAGAACGATCGTCACGACGTTCGCGACGAGGAGAACGATTGTCACGACGTTCGCGACGAGGAGTTAATCTGAAAGCAGCGACGGATCTGGCTCCCTCGGTGCTGTTGTCATCAACCAGCAGGGTCCTGCTGTAGTATTTTTTGTCGATGGCGGCCGCAAGGAACGCCTTGTTTTCGTCACAAGCCTCTGCTATCGGCTTGGAGAGTTTCTTACGCTGGGCAGTAAAGGCCCGAGCTGACATTCCCTGAGTTGAGGGAGGAAGCGGAAGACGATGAAGTTGATTGGGGGGACTGTTGGGGTCGGGTTCCACCCTTTGACGCCGAGCCAGACTTTGGGAGTCTTTCAAAGATCATCTCGGGGCATCGCATCATTCACCTCGGGATATCTGTCTAAACGATTTAGTATACCCGAGCCCATCGCCTCGGGGATACTTAAACAAGACGACGAAGGCACCCGAGCTCAATTGCCTCGGGGGCACCCGAGCCCATCGCCTCGGGGATACTTAAACAAGACGAAGGCACCCGAGCTCAATTGCCTCGGGGGCACCCGAGCCCATCGCCTCGGGGATACTTAAACAAGACGACGCAGGCACCCGAGCCCAATTGCCTCGGGGGTACCCGAGCCCATCGCCTCGAGGATATCCTGAACAACACATCAGAAGCACCCGAGCCCAATTGCCTCGGGGGTATCCGAGCCTGGTCGCCTCGGAAGTTTCTGAGCCCATCGCCTCGGGGACACCCGAAGAAGCCATCCTAGAATGCCCGAGCCAGTCCTTCATGTGTACCCGAGCCGGTTGCACAAGTTCCCCGAGGCGAAGTCTTCATTATCGCCCGAAGCAAAGACTTAGTAAATATTCTTCTCTAAAGGTATCATTTCCAAGCAAGTTATCATTTCCGAAAAAGAAGGATCATTTCCGATAAACTCGGAAATGATAAGGAAGAATCGCGAAGGATCAACTCAAATCAGGAAATCTTCCGAAAACTCCGAAGAATAAGGAAATTGTCCTAATCCGCGATATTCTGGCCGACTTCAAGATAAATGGAAATCTTCCGAGAATATCGCTGGAGAGGCGGTTTATCATCCCTATATAAAGAGACTCAAGGCTCAAACGAAGGGATAGGCAATATCGCTCTAGAGATTACACTACGCAAAGCTCTCATAGCACAAACACCTTTTTTCTTTTACGATCAAACTCTTGTACGATCAAAATCATCTTTTCATTAATAATATCAAGAACACCATCTTTGGTTTCAATCGTTTCTGTTGTTCTTTGAGAATTCACGATTATCGTATCCCTAAAATAAAACCCTAGACAAATCTTGATTGTGTAAGTTTCGACTTCCACAGTTTGGCGCCGTCTGTGGGGATACTTTAGAATTCTCTTACCCTAAGACGCAGAACTCGATTACCGAAAAGCATGATGAACGAAGACGGTCGTCAGACGCCACCAGCTGGAGGAGGAATCCCGAACCCTCCGAACCCTCAGAATCCTCAACCCGCCGATCCGACGATCCTAGCGACTCTAGCCGAACTGAAAGATCTGATGGTTAAATTCCAGAAGAAAACTGACGACCAAGAGAAAGCCAACCAAACCTTGGCGCTGCGAGTCGACGAAATCGCAACACGCGGGCAACAAAAAACCACACGTTTCCAGACTCGGCCACCACGAGCTCGGAGGGACTTGCCTGGTATTAACCCAACGAGACTCACGTTCGCGACACCAACCGGCAACACCAGAGTCGCAACCCGAGCCGACCCTGCCCGGCGCGAGAACCAAGATGATCCCACCGAGCCGGATGCAGTAGACTTGACGGACGAACCAGATGATCTGCAAGATGAGCGTGCCCGAGCCGGAGCTAACTCCGCCGAGCGAACAAATCTCACTGATGATGAAGAAACTGAGGAAAACATAAGGTGGGCCGAAGAATCCGAAAGAGAAGACGAGCTAAGCAAGATCCGGGCCTCCCTAGCCAAGGCAGAAGCCGATATGAAGCTCGTCAAAACCCAGATACATAGCGTCTCATCCTCCGCGCCGAACATTGACCGAATTTTGGAAGAATCTCGGAATACGCCTTTTACCAAAAGAATTTCTGAGACGACGATGTCCAACCTGGGAAAGTTCAAAATCGACTCTTACAGCGGATCAACCGACCCGAAGTGCCACATTAAATCGTTTGTGATATCTGTGGCCCGAGCCAGGTTCAAGCCCGGGGAAAAGGATGCAGGTCTGTGCTTACTGTTCGTGGAACACCTCAAAGGACCCGCATTAGAGTGGTTTTCAAGATTGGAACGAAACTCGATTGATAGTTTCGACGAGCTGTCGACATTGTTCCTCAAACAATACTCCGTGCTCATCGACCCCGGAACTTCCGACGCGGATCTATGGTCCTTGTCTCAACAGCCCACCGAGCCATTAAGGGATTTCCTCAAAACCTTCAAATCAACGCTAGCCAAAGTCGAAGGAATTACAGATGTAGCAGCTCTCTCGGCTTTGAAGAAAGCTCTCTGGTACAAGTCAGAATTCAGGAAAGAGTTGAACCTGTCTAAACCGACAACAATTCATGACGCGCTGCATCGAGCCTCGGATTTCGTCGCCCACGAAGAAGAAATGGCGCTACTAGCAAAGAGGCACGAGCCGACGAAACAGGCATCCCGAGCCGAGAAAACCGAGAAAACTGAGAAAGCCCAAGCGACACCTCCAGTCCAGAACAAGACGCGTGAGAGCGGTACGTATACGCATCACGAGGGGCGCAATTTCTCAGGATACCATAGCTACCAGATTGACACGCCCCGAGGCCGTGGCCGCGGTAGAGGCCGTGGCCGCGGTAGAGGCCGAGGCCGTGGGCGAGGAAGAGAGTCCTTCACTTGGACAAGGGATCAGCCACCGAGCAACGATCAAGAATATTGCGAACACCACAAAATTTTCGGCCATCATACCTCGAGATGCCGAAGCCTCGGAGCCAAGTTAGCAACCAAATTCCTAGCTGGAGAACTCGGAACAAACGTTACTCTTAAGGACCTCGAGCCAGAGCCCGAGCAGACCAACCCGGGAAGAGATCCCGAACCAAGGAACCAGGAGTCTCAGAAAAGAACCCGAGGGACGGAAGACGAAGATCGAGATGGTACGCGACAGAAGGTTCTTACCATAATGGGTGGATCACCATACTGTCCTGACACCGTAGCGGCAATCAAAGCTTATCAGCGCCGAGCCGAGACGCCAAGCAACTGGACGAGACGCCTCGATCGACCTAACGACGTGATCACGTTCGAAGAAAGCGAGACAAACGGGCTCGACATGCCGCATAACGATCCAATCGTCGTCACGTTAGCGATAGGAGACCACGATATTTACCGAGTATTAATTGACACCGGCAGCACCATTGACGTGATCTTTCGCGAAACGCTCCAACGAATGAACATCGACATGTCACAGGTGATTCCGACCCCGAGGCCTGTCCTCGGATTTTCAGGGGAAACTTTGATGACGCTTGGGACCATCCAACTACCAGTCCGAGCCGGCGGGGTAACAAAGATAGTCAACTTCTCAGTCACCGATCGACCTACCATCTACAACGTCATAATGGGAACCCCGTGGTTAAATCTAATGCGAGCTGTCGCATCAACATATCATCTGTGTGTCAAGTTCCCGACCCCTAATGGCGTGAAAACAATTTGGGGCAGTCAGAAAAATTCTCGGATGTGTTTCATGGCAGCACACAAACTCCGAAACCCTGTCACTGAAGTGAAGGCTGAAACGGATCACAAGAAATCAAAACTTGGCCGGAGTGAAGAGAAGGCTATATCTAAACAGTTATAGCAATTACAGATCGAGGAGGCGCGCGAGGAGAAGAAGCCTACCTCGGATCCTGTAATCTCCATTAGCCTCGACGACGAACGGCCTGAACGATGTGTGGAAATTGGCAGCGACTTAACCGAGAAGCTCAAGACCGAGCTCATCTCATTCCTCAAGGAGAACATCGACACCTTCGCCTGGTCGGCCGAAGATCTACCTGGGGTAAGCATCGACGTAATCTGCCACGAGCTGAATGTTGACCCATCTTTCAAGCCCATCAAGCAGAAGCGAAGAAAATTGGGTCGGGATCGCGCAGATGCAGTGAACGCTGAAGTAGAAAAGCTCCTAAAGATCGGCTCGATCTCTGAAGCAAGATATCCGGACTGGTTAGCAAATCCTGTCGTGGTTAAAAAGAAGAACGGCAAGTGGAGAGTCTGCGTTGATTTCACCGATCTGAACAAAGCGTGCCCTAAAGACAGTTTTCCGCTCCCACATATCGATCGTTTAGTGGAAGCAACCGCGGGAAATAAGTTGCTATCATTCATGGATGCGTTCGCAGGATACAATCAGATTCTCATGCACCCCGACGATCGCGAGAAGACAACATTCATCACAGACCGAGGTATCTACTGTTACAAAGTCATGCCCTTCGGACTCAAGAACGCCGGCGCGACGTATCAGCGACTCGTCAACAGGATGTTCTCCGAACAGCTCGGGAAGACGATGGAAGTTTATATCGACGACATGTTAGTCAAATCCCTTGAAGAAAGCGATCACATAGCCCATCTACGCGACTGTTTCCGTCAGCTCAACAAGCACAACATGAAGCTTAACCCGGCAAAATGTCGTTTCGCGGTAAAGTCTGGAGAATTTTTGGGATATCTCGTAACTCACCGAGGCATCGAGGCAAACCCGAAGCAGATCGATGCTCTACTAAACATGCCCTCACCGCAGAACAAGCGCGAAGTCCAACGTCTCACCGGGAGAGTCGCAGCCTTGAACCGATTCATCTCGCGATCCACTGACAAATGCCTAGCTTTCTACAATACTCTGCGCGGGAACAAGAAATTCGAATGGACCGATCGCTGCGAAGAAGCTTTCCAGGAACTGAAGAAGTATTTAGCTAATCCACCGGTATTAGCAAAACCAGTCCCGGGCGAGCCACTATTCCTGTACATAGCAGTCTCTGATACGGCTATAAGTGGAGTCATAGTCAGGGAAGACAGAGGGGAGCAGAAGCCGATATTTTATGTCTCGCAAACTTTCACCGACGCGGAAACACGCTACCCGCAAACTGAAAAGCTCGCCCTCGCCGTAGTAATGTCAGCTCGGAAGCTACGGCCATATTTTCAGTCTCACTCAATTGTCGTCATGGCGTCCGTATCACTCCGAACCATCCTGCACAGTCCGAGCCAATCGGGACGCTTGGCCAAGTGGGCAGTAGAACTCAGCGAATATGACATCGAATACAGAAACAAAACATGCGCGAAATCTCAAGTCCTGGCCGATTTCATCATCGAGCTGCCAACAGAGAACGTCCGAGAAGAGTCACCCAACGCTGTTTGGATCCTCCACGTCGACGGCTCATCCTCAAAACAAGGTTCTGGCGTCGGAATCCGCCTCGCATCACCAGAGGGTGAAATCCTTGAACAATCCTTTCGGCTAAATTTCGACGCGACCAACAACGTGGCTGAGTACGAAGCGCTGATAGCAGGACTTAAGCTGGCTCGGGGACTTAAGATCAACAAGCTGCGAGCCTTTTGCGACTCCCAGCTCGTGGCAAATCAATTCAATGGAGAATACGCGGCTCGCGACGAACGAATGGAAGCGTATCTTGCTCTCACGCAAGACTTGGCGAAACAGTTCGGAGAGTTTGAGCTAACCAGAATCCCACGAGGTGAGAACACATCGGCCGATGCCTTAGCAGCTCTAGCTTCAACCTCCGACCCAAATCTGAAGAGGATCATACCGGTTGAGTTCATCGAAAAGCCGAGCATAGAAGATAATAGCAGAGATCAAGTTCTAACAGCTCGGGAAACGGAAGAACCGGAAGAAATGGACATCGAACAGCTCGACCAGCAAACTACGGATGCAACCGAGCCCGAATACGGAAGCGACGCCAAATGGATCGGAGCCATCCGAAGCTACATCGCCGACGGAGAAGTTCCTATCGAAAAATGGGAAGCTCGGAAACTTAAAGCCAAAGCGGCTCGATACACTTTGATCGACCGAGAACTCTTTAAATGGCGATTTTCTGGTCCCCTCCTTATCTGTGTCGAAGGAAACGAAGCTCGGAGAGTTATGGAAGAAGTACACGGCGGATCTTGTGGAAACCATTCCGGCGGGAGAGCCCTAGCCATAAAGATCAAACGCCACGGGTATTTTTGGCCGACGATGGTCAAAGACTGCGAGAAATTTTCTCAACGGTGCGATAAATGCCAGAGGCACGCACCAACCATTCATCAACCCGCTGAGCTCCTCTCTTCCATCACTTCGCCTTATCCGTTCATGCGATGGTCCATGGACATCATCGGACCTCTACACAACTCCAAACAGAAGAAACTCGTCCTCGTACTAACAGACTACTTCTCCAAATGGATCGAGGCAGACTCTTACGCCAGCATCAAAGACGCGCAGGTCGAAAACTTCGTCTGGAAGAACATCATATGTCGCCACGGGATACCTTACGAGATCGTTACAGACAACGGATCGCAGTTTATTTCGGCTCGGTTCGAAGGATTCTGCGAGAAATGGGGAATTCGCCTCAGCAAGTCTACGCCTCGGTATCCTCAGGGGAACGGACAGGCCGAAGCGGCAAACAAGACGATTCTCGACAGAATAAAAAAGCGCCTCGACGCAAAGAAAGGCCGCTGGGCCGACGAATTAGAAGGAGTACTCTGGTCACACAGAACCACGCCACGGCGAGCCACGGGAGAAACACCTTTCGCCCTTGTCTACGGCACGGAGTGTGTGATTCCCACCGAAGCCGAGATCCCGGGACTAAGAAGACGTTTTCTCCCCGAGCAGGAAAATTCCAACACTCAGATGATGCTGGACGAGCTGGACTTAGTTGACGAAAGAAGAGATTCGGCCTTGGTTCGAATGCAGAACTATCAGAATGCAACGGCTCGGCACTACAACTCTCACGTAAAACATCGCCGTTTCCACGAAGGAGATCTCGTACTGCGCAAAGTTTTCCAGAATACCGCCGAACAAAACGCAGGCAAACTCGGCGCGAATTGGGAGGGACCTTACACGATCGCAAAGGTAATCCGTCCCGGTGTCTACGAACTCATCAACATGAACGGCAAAGCGGTACCTAGATCCTGGAACGCAATGCATCTAAGGAAATATTACCGCTAAAAAACCTAAGGTACGCATGTACTTGAACTACGGGGTGGCTTGATCCCTGAAAAGGGTACGTAGGCAGCTCGTCCTCGGACGAGTTCAGCTACCCCCCCTAATTAAAAAAGGGGGGAGTGGGTCCGTATACTTGTATACTCCCACTAAATTTTTCAAATTCACTAAGTTTTTACCCTTCGGGTTATCAATCTTATCCACCTCGGAGATTTTAACGGTCGTCTTATCGACCTATAAAGCTAAAAGTTCGTTCGGACGATGGCCACGTCCTCGGACAGAAAAAGCTCTTTTCACCGCCTCGGTTACAGCGCGCTATACAAACAGTCGAGATGGTTCGGTCGGAGATATCCTGCCATAAAGAAATCGTCTTCAGAAAACCCAGTTGACTTCTACACTGGTGCCCCAGTTCGCTTCTAAGCACTGGCATCGACTATATCAGCTCGGATCGCAACCGACAAAGATTAGTCCTACTTACCAAAACCCAGTTTACTTAACACTGGTACACGATTTGCCTGGTTCGAAAAGTGGTTCGAAAAGTTACTCTGAGACTAGAAATTTATCGAGAACAAAATATATTCATTATCAATAATAGTGGATAAAGCCGTCCAGGCATCAAGTCTTACAAAAATCCAGAATTAAAAGAAGGAATGCGCCACGGATCTACTCATCCCGCTCCTCCGGAACATGTGCGACTTCGGAACTCAGATTCGTGCCGGCCTGATCCGTAATACCAATTCCCGCGGCAACCCCCTCGATTGACCTGTTTCCGAAATTATCTTCAACAGAATCCGGAGAAGCCGGAGGAAGCCTCAGATCCTCTCGCAGCTCGGTTCCGATCCGCACAAACTCCTCCTCAGCATCTCCATACTCAGCTTTCCACTGGAGAACTTCCTCCTTCTCATCCTCGACATTTTTGCCGCCTTCAAGGTCGGCGATCAATTCAGCGTTAGCTCTGGCCTGGACGAGGAACATGTAGCGCTCGGACGCCTTCCCATACAGGTCCATCTTCGCTTCTATCGCCTCGACCTTCTTGGCAAACTCCTTCCTAGCCGTTTTCCTCTCCCGACGTACTTCCTTCTCCCGAAGCGATTTCTCCTCGGTGAATAGTCGGTTCAAGCGTTCGATTTCGGCTTCCATCTTATGACGGAGACGAAGACCGTCCTCAGCCACCTTCAATCGCTCGACCTTCTCTGCCTTAGCCAACGCTTCGGCTTCCCGCCTGGCCTCATCCGCCTCGGCAACCTTAGTCGCCGCCTCGGCAATCTTGGCCTCTGCCTCGACCATCTTGGCATCGGCCCCAGCAATTCTGACCTCCGCCTCGGCTCGGGAAGTCTCGTATCTACGGTTCGAGGAGTCGTAGGCTCGAACCATGCGGTTCATCGAATGGAAAGCCTGGAACGCAAAAAACTAAAGTTAGTACTAAGAATTTTAAAAGGCTTAGGATGCTTCGGAAATAAACCATTACCTTCAGGAATCCCGCAGCAGTTTCGCGGTAATTTTCAGCCTCCAGCAAGGCCTCGGGCGCAGCTAGGGTCGGACCCGAGCAAGAAGCGATAAGATTAGCAGATGCCGTCTTATCCTTGTAGATGGGAGCCTCGGTGCGACTCCTTTTCTCTTTCCTACGACCTCCCGAGCTATCACCTTGGGGCCTCTTAACCTTCGCCTTAGCTTTCGCCTCGGCACCAAGAGCGACAATAGCCGAGGTCCCTACCACCTCGGGGATATCGGTCGGAGGAGAGATTCGCCCAGCCGCCTCGGGCATGATCGAAACCATATCCCGAGCTTCATTGGTCGCCTCGACACCGACGGCTTCCAGACTGGCCTCGGGAGGAGTAGGAGGTCTGAAGTTTGCCTCCAAAACAGCTTTTTCCTTAGCCGCTTTCTTTTCAGCAGCCTTCCTGGCTCTCAGAGATTGCGCAGCTCCTTGCATTTCGATGAGGTGATCTAGACGGTGGTCGGATGATTCCGAAGAAGATTGGCAGGGAGCTCCGTGCAACAAACGCAAGGCTCTCTCAATCCTTTCCTGGGAAAAGTGCTTCGTCCAATCGCACTTCCGAGCTATTAGTTCGTCGTGGAGGTCTAGAAAGCCTTCGGGAATGTCTTCGAGAAACGACGGGTTCCGATCTGCATGAACAAGAAAAAAGGTCAATAAAAAGGTTAAAGCAAAACAAGACAGCAAATACGGCTTCGGGCGTAGTACCGATTTGTCTCCACTTTCCAACAATTTTTCCTAAGTAGTCCTCATGGACACTATATTCATTCAAGGCTACGAAGAAGAAATGGTCAGTGTATTTCTCATCCTTGCTCGGGAAACCACCGATAACCCTTCTATTTGGCCTCGGAGATATGTAAAATCTCTCAACAGGGCCCGGTATGCGCCGGATCTCCAGGAGATTCCTTAAATGGCTTAGGTCGACGAGGTTGACCGTCTCAATACTTCGGACTAAAATCCCCACTAGATGTCGCAAGCCTCGGGTCGTAATCTGGGATAAAGCTATCTTGTACGACCACAGAAATGCCAAAATCGGCCTCGGGATTGGAAGCCAAAGGAAGCAATGATAGAAGAACCCCTCATAAAGGGTAAAAAACCCCTCGGGCGGATCATCGGCTCGCTCAGTTGGAGTTGGAAGTCTCAGTTCAACCCCCTCGCTAAAACCAAATCGAGCCTTGAGATCCCGAAGGGAATCCTCCGTGCACAAAGTAGAGCCCGGGGGATCAGGTTTCCTAGCTTTCTTGGCTCGCTTTCTCTTCTGTTGACCCTTGGCTGCTTGGACTTTAGCTTGAAGCAACCTAGCCGCCTCGTCAGAATCGTAGTGAACCTCCTCGGCCTTAATAGGAAGTAGAGGCACCTCGGGGGCATTTCGCCAGCACGATACTCCAGCTTCACCAGCTGCCAGTGGATGGATCCTCCTTCTACTCAAAATCGCCTCGGGATCATCAGGCAAATCCTGATCTCGAGCCACATTTGCAACCGTATCTTCCCGAGCGATGAAACGGCTCGGGTCTTCTTCCAGTGAAGCCGATTCTGCATCACTTCCACGGTACAACACGATCTGGTCTGTGGTATCCGCCTCGGGGTCGCTCGAGGAACTCCAGACCATCTTTCTCTTATAGACGGGAAGATGAGTGTCGCCTCGGGGCGAATCGCTGGAATCAGATAGAGACATTTCCTGGCTCGGGAGATTGAAGAAGTTGATCGGAGGAACAAAGCTCGACGGATCGGAGAAATCAACCTAGATCTAATGACGGCGGCGCTATGACGGAAGTATTACCGGAAAAAGTAGAAAATGCAAGAAATCAAGATCAGAGAGAAGAGAACGAACCTTGAAAATTTTCCTTTGCAATTGCGAAATGAAAAAATGAGTCGAAGGCTTAGCATTTATAGAGATTTGGGGCGCGTCGGGAACGAATGAGCCAAATAAAACACATCGAATCCGCGTCTGAGGCGCGTCGGGAACAAACAAAGTGAGTAGGATACTTCGCATCCGCACGGGTCTCGGGAATCAGCGAAAGGACCTTTCCACTTCTCGAGAAGGAATCCCAACCGTCGCACGCCAAAAGAAGATGAAACGACAGAGGAATTCGAATCGCCAAAAACTTTAAAGGGACCGAACTGTTCAAAGTAAACGGCTCGGCCTAAATGTCATAAAGCTCATCACGCTTGGTTCTCCAAACTAACGAGCTGGGGGGCTAACTGTTGGGGTCGGGTTCCACCCTTTGACGCCGAGCCAGACTTTGGGAGTCTTTCAAAGATCATCTCGGGGCATCGCATCATTCACCTCGGGATATCTGTCTAAACGATTTAGTATACCCGAGCCCATCGCCTCGGGGATACTTAAACAAGACGACGAAGGCACCCGAGCTCAATTGCCTCGGGGGCACCCGAGCCCATCGCCTCGGGGGCACCCGAGCCCATCGCCTCGGGGATACTTAAACAAGACGACGAAGGCACCCGAGCTCAATTGCCTCGGGGGCACCCGAGCCCATCGCCTCGGGGATACTTAAACAAGACGAAGGCACCCGAGCTCAATTGCCTCGGGGGCACCCGAGCCCATCGCCTCGGGGATACTTAAACAAGACGACGCAGGCACCCGAGCCCAATTGCCTCGGGGGTACCCGAGCCCATCGCCTCGGGGATATCCTGAACAACACATCAGAAGCACCCGAGCCCAATTGCCTCGGGGGTATCCGAGCCTGGTCGCCTCGGAAGTTTCTGAGCCCATCGCCTCGGGGACACCCGAAGAAGCCATCCTAGAATGCCCGAGCCAGTCCTTCATGTGTACCCGAGCCGGTTGCACAAGTTCCCCGAGGCGAAGTCTTCATTATCGCCCGAAGCAAAGACTTAGTAAATATTCTTCTCTAAAGGTATCATTTCCAAGCAAGTTATCATTTCCGAAAAAGAAGGATCATTTCCGATAAACTCGGAAATGATAAGGAAGAATCGCGAAGGATCAACTCAAATCAGGAAATCTTCCGAAAACTCCGAAGAATAAGGAAATTGTCCTAATCCGCGATATTCTGGCCGACTTCAAGATAAATGGAAATCTTCCGAGAATATCGCTGGAGAGGCGGTTTATCATCCCTATATAAAGAGACTCAAGGCTCAAACGAAGGGATAGGCAATATCGCTCTAGAGATTACACTACGCAAAGCTCTCATAGCACAAACACCTTTTTTCTTTTACGATCAAACTCTTGTACGATCAAAATCATCTTTTCATTAATAATATCAAGAACACCATCTTTGGTTTCAATCGTTTCTGTTGTTCTTTGAGAATTCACGATTATCGTATCCCTAAAATAAAACCCTAGACAAATCTTGATTGTGTAAGTTTCGACTTCCACAGGGACTCATCCTGAGTTTTCGATTGGCTTCAACGAACCGATCGAGGGTGAAAGAATTCCAAAGGGTTTCCCCTTTAAGGATTGTTTTGAAGAACTTGACGAATTCTTCAGTCGGAAGAGACGAAGCGATGACAGCTGCGAAGTGAAACAACGAGTTTGGTCAGTAAAAAATAAAACAACCAGGAAAGGAATATACGACCTAGTTTCTACCGGGCTTTGCAGTCCACTTCGATGGGAGTACATCGGAAAGATTTCCAATCGAAGTAGGAGTTTTCTTAATCAGGAACCAAGGATGGTGCCAGTTTTCATCCTTGTTTGGGAGGTACGAGATGACGTTCCTGTTGTCATTCGGATACGCCGAGAAGTACCCTGTCTTCTTTGACGAACTTCTCACGCTCAGAAGTTCGTTCAGCTCGGGGACCCCAATAATGTAGTCTGCTTCCGCCGCAACGGTTATGATCCCGAGGATGGTTCGGAGAAGATTGGGGGTTAGCTGAGGTAAAGCGATCTCAAGAGCCGCCAAGTATCGAACCAGGGCTTCAGGAAGGGGGAAGGTCAATCCGCAGCCCTTGAAGTAGATTTCATAAACGCAAAAGTAGCCGTCGCGATGATTTTCCGGGGACTCCGTAGGGTCGGCTATCTGCGCTTCCGCTATGATTCCAGGGGGAATCTGGCAAAGCCCTTCTAATCGCTCTAAGGATTGAAGGGTACAGGTGGATCTGTAGTGTGGACCAGCTATGTCGTTAGGACGAGTGCATTCGTCATTACTGGAGCCACCTTCAATGGATGGAGACTCGGGTCTTTCGGAATCAGAAGTCATCGGAGAATATGAGAAATTTAAAATCCGGCAAAGAGAAAATCGGCGAAGAAAGAGAAGAGAGAAGTTTCGATTAAAGCGTAAGAGTAAAAGTGATGATGAAAGAAGTTACCTCACGAAAGCTAAGTGATAATGATGAAACCGCCTTGAGAATCGTGGGAGAAGTGGAAAGGTTTCCCGCTTTAATAGAAAATAATTAAGATACGGTCATAATGGTGACAGATGTCACGCTACTAAACATGGATAGCGCCGAAATTAAAGGACTAACGGGATCTTGGCGGGAAAATCAAAAGATTCCTCAGAACGCAATCTTTGGTCATAAAAACATTTAAAGTCCTCCGAATTGGAATGGCACTTCGAAGAACTTGGAGGGCTAATTGTTGGTGTCGGATCCCGCACCAGATGTTCGGGACCAACCAAAGATTGCCACCTAGTCAGGATAACGGCCCATAAAGGATAAAGCCCATTAGATCCACAAGTCAAAAGAACAGTCGAAGTGGTTATCACTATAAGGAGAATCCGAAGTGACTGCACCTCAACACCACTCCGGAGACGAAGTCATGGTCAAATCGGTCCAAGGACATTTGGGCCAAAAGGCGAGGCCCATGTCTTCTATGTATAAATATAAAGGCCAATGGCCATGTAAAAGGGGATCGTTCTCTTGAGCAAGAAATATATAGCAATTTTTGTAGCAATTCATAAGCCTTTTACATTCTTATTTTTTGTCCCTCAAGAATAATCTTTCCTATTTAATAAAAATACTTGAGTGTGTGAATCCGACATCCACATCTTGGAAACCAAAAAGGAAGAAATTGTTGTTCTTAAGGCAGTGAAAAGTTTTAAGTTATGTTCATAGTATGGTAGTCCCTCCTCATGGTCATGGAGGAGAAGGACTTGCCTTCTTTTAGAAGCAGGAGATGAAAGTAGTAGTTATCTCTGCTTGTGTCAACTTTTTGGATACTAAAATAGCAGTTCAGGGCAAGTTTTTAACTACCACTGTTGTGTATGGAGACCCCGAGCAGAGCGCAAAATGAAAAAAGTATGGGATGCCCTTAATTAAGGCTTTTGTAGTCAGCAGAGAAGATCCCTGGTTTCTCTCAGGTGATTTTAATGATAATGTCGATTCATCGGAGAAAAAAGGAGGACTTCCCCAATCTAAATGGTTGTTTGTGGATTTCAGATCTTTAATATCTGAATGTGACTTGTATAATCTTTGCCACTCTGGAAACCCTTTATCTTGGAGAGCTATGTGTAGGAGTAAATCTGTAATTGTTAGGCATACTCCCTTAGTCATGTGTCGCTTGGATAGAGTTATGGGAAACAGCGCGTGGGCAGAGATGTTTTCGAATGGCCGTTGTCAATACTTAAGGTTTGAAGGGTCGGATCATAGACCCCTTCTCTCTCTTTTTGAAGTGAATAAGAAGAAGAAGAGAGGTTTGTTCAGATATAATAGAAGACTCAAAGATAATGAAGAGGTGAAGAAGCTAATTGTGGAGGCATTGACTAAAGAGGAGGATATTTCTGTGCAGAGAAGAATTGCTAATTGGAGGCACACCTTGGTGATCTAGAACAAGGAAAAGCACAAAAATAGTCAGCTGATTATTGAGAGATAGGGGGAAGCTCTTGAAAAGGCTATGTTTAGTCCCATCCATGATGAACAACTATTAGTAAACATCAATGCTTCCTTGGCAGCGGCGTATAAAGAAGATGAAGATTTTTGGAAGCGAAGGAGCCGACAACTCTGGTTATGCTTAGGTGATCAAAATACTAGGTATTTCCATGCAACTATTCGGGGAAGAAAATCTATAAACAAGTTCTCACTCATTGAACATGAGTCAGGCAGGCAAAGCCTTCTTCGAAGAAGATTAGATTAGTGCTGTGATCTCCTCTTATTTTCTGGATTTGTTTACCTCTTCATGTGGGTTGAATAATAATGTTGAAAATATTGTCAAGGAGGCTCTTTTACCTTACATATCTGATGATATAAATAAGTCACTTATTGTTGAACCGTCTACAAAGGAGATAAAAGAAGCTGTTTTTGATATTCACCCAGGAAAAGCACCATGCCCTAATGGCTTCTCTACCTGCTTCTTTCATTCAATTTGGGAGGCAATAGATTCAACCATTCTTAAAGAAATCCAAGGCTTCTTCTCCTTTGGAGTTATGCCCCTCAATCTGAATGAGACTCACATTAGATTGATTCTAAAAGGGCAAGGGCCAACAGAGGTCGTAGTTTATAGATTGCGCTTTGCAACATTTACTACAAGAATATCTCTAAGCTACTCTCTCGCAGGCTACAAATTTTGTCCATGATTGTTGCTGAAAACAAGCTGCGCTTTGAGGTTCTGCGTTTCTTAAAAGTCTCATGAGGGAAAAATATTGTTCTATGGCTGTCAAGACGAGTATGAGTAAAGCCTACGACAAGG
Source organism: Arabidopsis lyrata subsp. lyrata (assembly GCF_000004255.2). Lineage (NCBI taxonomy): Eukaryota > Viridiplantae > Streptophyta > Magnoliopsida > Brassicales > Brassicaceae > Arabidopsis > Arabidopsis lyrata. The sequence continues at coordinate 6,173,143 of NW_003302552.1, forward strand.
TGGAATGGAGCTTTATTCAGATGGTTTTCCAGAGTCTTGGCTTTCACCCTATTTGGACAAACTGGATTATGCGGTGCATCACTACGACATCTTACTCCTTTGTAGTCAATAATACACCTAGTGGGAGGGTGATACAGCAGAGAGGCATCAGACAAGGAGATCCTCTCTCTCTGTGTTTCTTCATTCTTTGCAGTGAGGTTCTGCTAGGGCTTTGTAGGAAGGCCCAATTATCGGGTCAACTTTCAGGTGTAAAGGTGGCTAGGGGCTATCAACGTATAAACCACTTGTTGTTCGCCGATGACACCATGTTCTTCTGCAAAACCAACGAGAAATCATGTTCACCCTTGAAAATAATTTTGGGAAGGTACGAGTCAGCCTCTGGACAAAAGATCAATGTGTTAATATCTTCCATTAAGTTTCTCGTAAAACACCTTTAGCGCAAATATTTGGAGCTCTCAGAGCACTTTGGAAGGAAGAAGAAAGATCTTTTCTCATATATTGTCAATAGAATCAGACAACTTGCCTTATCTGGGTCCAACAAATTCCTCTCAGGCGTAGGAAAATTGATTTTCTTGAAGAGTGTTCTCACTGCTATGCCATCATACGCTATGTCCTATTTATTCTTCCAACACCCTTTGCAAGAGGATCCAATCAGCACTGACGCGATTCTTGTGAGACTCCAAGGCTGAGAAGAAAGGAATGTGTTGGATAGCATGGGACAAGCTGACAGAGACTAAGCAAGATGGAGGGTTGGGGCTTCGCGACCTTCAATCTTTCAATGCAGTCCTTCTTGGGAAGCTTGGCTGACGCATCTGAAGAACCCAAACTGTCCATAATTGAGTATTATATAAAAAGAAAAATATATTTATTATAAAATTATATATAGAGACTGATAAAAAATTAATATTTTCACTTACTACTACTCCCTCTGTTTTACAAAGAGTGTCATTTTAGAGTTTTGCACACAGATTAAGAAAACATTAAATTTTTTGTTTTTTTAAAACAAAAACATCATTAACTATATACCTAAACATAATCTGCCCAATAGTAAAACAATATGCATAATACTAATAGTCATAAAACATAAAAAATCATTAAATTTTGCATTGAAAACCTAAAACAACACTCTTTGTGAAACAAAAACTCTTTATGAAACGGAGGGAGTATAATTTATCAAAACTTTATTTTAAAATATATAATATATAAAATTTTGTACCAACGAAAATTTAACCGTGCTATAGTACGGGTCATGATCTAGTATGAGTTTAAACTTAACACAGAGGTATTGATTGTAACAACTTTACAAAGCTTTACAAAGTATATAGTTTTAAAATTGGGAAAATTGGATATTAAGGAGGTTTATTTTAAAATTTGTCTGCATATGCATTCTATAGTGAAGTTTGGTGACATATGATTTACTAACATTTTAATTCCATTATACCCTTAAACTTAAAAAAAAAATCTTATAAAATTATAGAAATCTTTTCTATTGTTTCTAAAATCTTGCAAAATCTTTCCCTATTTTTTATTTTTTTTTATTTTTGGACTAAACTATAGGGCAAGAGGGACAATAGTTACTTCCTTAGTTTGTCGTCATTCATTCCAAAGTCTTAATATCTTCTTCTTCTTCTTCTCTAAATCTCTGGCTCAATCTCTTCCTCTTCTTCGAATTTCAGTCTATAGACATGTAATGATTTTTGCTTTATTTTGTTCGTTTAATCATGATTTTATCTATACACATTATAAATAAATTGAATACCAAAACACAACATCTGGAACAAATTTGTGCGTGGGAATTCAAAACCAATGACTTTGTTGAGATTTGAGTTCTTGATTAAATCCTGCAACAAAGAAAAGAATTAGTCAAAGAAGAAGAAGCAAAGCAAAGGAGGAGCAAGATGAAGAAGTCGTCGAAGAGAAGAAATTGGTGTCGTGAAAAGAGTGGTCAACGACACAACAAGAAGAAAGACACAAGTCAACAAGAAGAAAGAGTTGGGCTTTGTGTGTTTTGTAGTTATGTTAGTATTGGGCTATTAGTTAAATTAGGCCCAAAGAAGAAAGAGTGTTGTAGTTAGTCTAAAGCAAGACTATAGTAGTTGTTGTAGTTGTTAAGATTGCTTGTGTAAGTAAACTTTAGGCAATGATGTCTAGAAGTAAGTCTAGGTCCAAGTAGAAGTATGGGTGCAAGTATGTGTGGTAAGTGGAAACGAACCACTATATGTATGTGTTGTTTGTGTTGTGTAAGATCATCCTTTGATCCAATAAACAAAATGTAGACAATTAATGTTTTCTCTCTTCTCTCTTACTAAACGTTTATGTCTTTGTGTTGAAACAAGAATCTAACCAAAGACTTGAGAGAATGAGAGAACAAGGTTCTCTTTGTGTTTGTATTAAAGTGAGTGAGTGATACAAAGCACTAAAGAGAACAAAGAGAGAATAAGGTTGTGACCTCAAAGAGTGTGAAGAGGTCCAAATGTCAACAGACTTTAAAAAAATTGTTTATTTGAGAAAATGTTTTGATGCATTAGGCTGATAGGAATAATCTAGTGTCGTGTGTCCTTATTGACAAGACGACATAATGTGAGAATCGAGATAATCAAGGGCTAGATGAATCGTGTGTCCTAATTAGGATTTTGTATCTTTTAAGAAATTCTAAATATACTTTCTAATTCTTATAGAATATAAGAAATTTTTTAAGAATACGTTTTCTAATATTTTTAGAACATGACTAAATGTTAGAAAACATATTCTAATTTTCATAGAACTAAGAGAAAAATGTAGAATATGTATTCTAAATTTTGTAGAAATTAGTATTCTAAATACCGTAGAACATAATTGACTTCTAAATTTCGTAGAACATGTAGATTATGTTCTACATAATCTAAAGATCGTAGAATATGTATAGTGTATAGAATACACATTTTAAATTTCAGAAGGTGTATTCTTAAACTTTATAGATCAAATTTTATCTATCCAAAACATCAAAAAAAACCCGACATATTTTTGATATTTTATATATCCTCATGTCTTCTTCATCATTTTTCTACAAATATTTCTTAATTAAAAAAAAAACAATTGGTTCAATCTAATGCAAAAGGTAGTTTAAGAATACACATTTATTTATAGAATGCATATATGGACAAATATTTAAATATTTATCCTTTATTTCTAATTTTCTATTTAAAATTTATCAATCACAAATTTTTTTTCAAAAACTCTACTAAAACTTTTACTCTCAATTTTTTTTGTACAGTTTGCTTTCTTGTACAACATTTTCTTAGAGTTTTGCACTATTTTGATAAAATTTACAGCTATAAAAACGTTTAGTTACCAATCAGCAACAATAAAAATAGATTGGAAGAGATGGATTGACAAAAGATGGATTGGAAAGGAAGGATTAATGGAGGAAATTTCAAATGGTTGGAATTCGGATTCTGAATTAGGAAAAGAAAAATTCGTGGAAAAGTTAAATAACTGTAGGCGGGCTATTTCGCAATGGAGAAAAGAACTAACTCCTTATGGGCGGCAAACAATTGAGGAACTTAAATCAGAATTACATGTGGCACAGAGGGATGACATGAGATCAGGGGAAGAGATTACAGAATTAACATTACGGTTGAAAGAAGCTTATCGAGATGAAGAATTGTACTGTATCAAAAAAGTAGGTGCTCTTGGATGCAACTAGGAGATAATAACTCAAAGTACTTTCACGCTCTAACAAAATAGAGACGGCAAGGAATCGGATTACGGGGCTGCATGATGAAAACGGGATGTGGTTTACAGAGGATAAAGACGTCCAAAATATAGCGGTTTCTTATTTTAAGGATCTATTTACTACAACTAAGCCCGAGGCTTTTGAGGAATCCTTGGCAGAAATACAAAGTCTGATTACGGATCAGGTTAATAATTTTCTAACGGCACCTGCTACGGAGAGTGAGGTGAGATCAGCTCTGTTTATGATGCATCCAGAAAAATCGTCAGGGCCCGATGGCATGACAGTCTTATTTTTTCAAAAGGCTTGGATTACAATTAAATCAGATCTTATTGTTCTGGTTAATTCTTTTTTAGATGATGGAATTTTCGACAAACGGTTAAATACGACAAATATTTGTCTGATTCCAAAAACAGAAAGACCGACACGGATGACGGAATTACGGCCTATAAGTCTATGCAATGTGGGTTATAAAATTATATCGAAGATTCTTTGTCAAAGACTTAAAACGGTTTTACCACAACTGATTTCGGAAACACAATCGGCTTTTATCGAAGGACGGTTGATTTCGGATAATATACTTATTGCACAAGAGATGTTTCATGGGTTGAGAACTAACCCGTCATGTAAAGGAAAATTCATGGCCATTAAAACTGATATGAGTAAAGCTTATGATAGGGTGGAATGGATTTTTGTTGAGAAGGTTCTAAGAAAATTGGGTTTCTGCGAGAAATGGATTAAATGGATAATGTGGTGTATTACAACAGTTCAATAAGAGTGCTCCTTAATGGGCAACCTAGAGGACTAATTGTACCAGAAAGGGGATTACGACAAGGAGATCCGCTATCTCCTTATTTATTCATCTTTTGTACAGAGGTGCTTATTGCGAATATTCGGAAAGCAGAAAGGGAAAATTAATTACGGGTATTGAGATAGCAAATACAAGTCCTTCGGTTTCACATTTGTTATTTGCGGATGATAGTTTATTCTTTTGTAAAGCAAACAAGGACCAGTGTGAGGTAATTTTAGGGATTTTAAAGAAGTATGAAGCGGTCTCAGGACAACAGATTAATTTTTTAAAATCCTCCATTCAGTTTGGACATAAGGTACACGAGGATATCAAGGATGAAATCAAATCTACCTTGGGAATCACTAATATTGGTGGGATGGGCTCTTATCTCGGTTTGCCGGAGAGTTTGGGTGGATCTAAAACAAAAATTTTCTCTTTTGTCAGAGATAGATTGCAAACAAGAATTAACGGATGGTCGGCAAAATTTTTATCAAAAGGTGGAAAAGAAGTAATGATTAAATCGGTAGCTACAGCATTACCAACTTATATTATGTCGTGCTTCAAGCTACCAAAAACAATCACTTCTAAACTTACTAGTGCGGTTGCTAAATTTTGGTGGAGTTCAAATGGGGATTCCAGAAGAATGCATTGGATGGCTTGGAACAAGTTGTGCAATAGCAAATCGGAAGGAGGGATAGGTTTTCGGAATGTATACGATTTTAATTCAGCGCTATTAGCCAAACAATTATGGCGGTTGATTACGGTCCCAGATTCTCTTTTCGCGAAGGTGTTTAAAGGGCGGTATTTTCGGAAATCCAATCCCTTGGAAAATATAAAATCATACTCACCATCGTATGGATGGCATAGTATTTGTTCAGCTAGATCTCTGTTAATAAAGGACTTATTAAAAGGGTCGGATCGGGGACATCCATCTCAGTTTGGGAGGATCCCTGGATTCCAGCTCAATTCCCGAGACCAGCAAAGAGTAATGGTTCACGTGTTGACCCATTGTTAAAAGTTCACAATCTTATAGATAATCAGTCGAATTTTTGGAATATTGATCTCTTAGAAGAGATTTTTGATCCAGAAAATGTCGCCCTAATAAGTGCCCTACCTGTGGGTGCCCCAACTAAGGAAGATACACTAGGTTGGCATTTTACAAAATCTGGAAAATATACAGTCAAATCGGGATATCATACCACCATGTTAGAAAAGTTGGAGACCAATTTATCTTTGATTGGCCCAGACATCAAACCGTTAAAAGCACATTCTTGGTAAGTGCAATGTCCACCTAAGATACGTCATCTTTTATGGCAAATCTTAACGGGTTGTGTACCATGTTACGGAAAACTTGTGGAGAAGAGGTATTGATTGTGCCACAGGTTGTGCCAGATGTGGTGAACCAGTGGAAACAATCAATCATACACTCTTTCAATGCCATCCGGCACGACAGGTGTGGGCACTTTCCCAGATTCCTACGGCAATGAGAATTTTTCCAACGGTGTCTATTTTTACGAATATGGACCACTTATTTTGGAGAATGCCTTCGAAATTTAATTCTTCAGCGTTTCCATGGATTATCTGGTATATTTGGAAAGCAGGGAATGAAAAATTCTTTGAAAATATTGATAAAGATCCGTTAGAGCTATTACGGTTAGCGGAAAAAGAAGCACAATTGTGGCAGTCAGCCCAAATCGAGCTTCATCATGAAACTAATGGTATTGTGGAATTGGTAACTCGGTCTCGAGTGGGGGATGCTTCACTTGATTCGAATTATTCTGGATGTCGTTGTTTTGTGGATGGATCATGGGAAGAAAGTGATAAGTTCTCTGGTACAGGATGGTTCTGTACATCATCAAACGGAGAGCCGCCAAACTTGGGAGCTGCCAACCTCCGTAGAAGTCTATCTCCATTACATACAGAATTCGAGGCTCTTCTCTGGGCGATGAAGTGTATGATCGGTGCAGATAATCAAGAGGTAGCATTCCTTACGGACTGTTCTGATCTGGTGAAAATAGTGTATTTTCCAACCGAATGGCCGACGTTTTCAGTGTACTTGAAGGAATTTCAGAGCGACAAGGAAGGATTTTCATTCTTTTCTTTATCTTTAATTTCTCGTAATGCTAATGTAAAAGCGGATAATTTGGCACGAAAAATTTGTGCAGAACCGCTTCATATGTAAACAACATTCCTGGAGAATGACTCAAAAAAAGCTCTAATTAATTTCGGATGAAAAAAAAAAGAGAAAGGTGTGGGGACGCATCACACACCAAATCACTGTTTCTCCTGAAAACATCTTTCAAGCTCTCTCTCAAAGGTAATGCTTCTTTGATTTCGCCATTTTTTCTAGTCGATTCAAAAGTTCACTAACGACTTATTGCTTTTCCGGTGAAGACATGACGCCGGAAGCTACGGAGAATGAGCGATGGTGCGTTGTTACCGGTGGTAGAGGATTCGCGGCGAGGCATCTTGTTGAAATGCTCGTACGCTACGAAATGTTCAGCGTCCGCATCGCCGATTTAGCTCCGGCGATAATGCTTGATCTTCATGAAGAGAACGGAGTTCTCGACGAAGGATTAAGATCTGGTCGTGTTCAATATATCTCCGCTGATCTTCGAGATAAATCTCAAGTCGTTAAAGGTTTTTGAATCTTAAATCATGGATTGTCATTGGAGTTTGAGATCCATGCATTTTTGTAATTGCCTGTATCCATAGCTTTTCAGGGAGCTGAGGTGGTGTTTCACATGGCAGCTCCAGATTCTTCTATCAACAATCATCAGCTTCAGTACTCGGTGAATGTTCAAGGTTAATAGAAACTTCAATCTTGCAAACTGGGAATTTTGTTAGTTCTTGTGTTTATGTTGCCTTGTTTTGGGGTTTTTAATGTACAGGGACACAAAATGTGATTGATGCTTGTGTTGATGTTGGAGTAAAGAGGCTTATTTACACTAGCTCTCCTAGTGTTGTGTTTGATGGTGTTCATGGTATTTTAAATGGTAGTGAATCAATGGCTTACCCAATTAAGGTATTATTTACACTTTGGTGTTAATTTATTGAACTGGTGCCTTTGACCTTGATATTTTGTCTTTCTATTGTGGTACAGAACTATGGCTTTAATAAGATTATATGAAACTCTGATGATTCTATGCTTGTTTTGGAACTTGGTTACTTATATATTCTTCATCTATTCAGCACAATGACTCATATTCAGCAACTAAAGCTGAAGGAGAAGAATTGATCATGAAGGCGAATGGGAGAAAAGGACTACTCACTTGTTGCATACGTCCAAGCAGTATTTTTGGTCCCGGTGATAGATTATTGGTACCCTCACTTGTTGCTGCTGCTAGGGCTGGAAAATCCAAGGTTAGGTTATTCTCTTTGTCTATCGCTTTGCTCGTCTATCTGCTGCTGACCTTCCTTTTACCTTTCCTTTTCTATCTTCTCTTGATACTTTTGTTATTCTCACAAAGGCAGCTGCCCCTTTATTGACATATTATTCTCTAAACGTGTTTGAAAGTCATGATCATGCTATACATTTTGTAGATAGCTCTATACTATGAGGTTTTTCTCAGAAGTCAGATGATTGACTTTCAAGGAAAGACGGATTGATTCACATGGAATAGAGGAAAAAAATATACCATAAAACTATAAAAGCAATAACTGTGAAATCTTTTAGTTACATTAGACTTAGTAGAGCAGAGAGAGAATAATTTATGTTTGTTTTACGCAGAATTTGTGGTCTTGACTCCCCAGAGTTTGTTAATTTGAAGCATTAAGCTACAAATCTAGAGGACTGAACTTTCTATATGTCTGGACATCAAAAAGATGTGGGATTATCCTTGCAAACTTAAACTAGGTGGCATAGATTCAATGGTCTTAAATGTAGCCTAACACGAGATACAAAGGATGATGGAGAAAGCAACAATAGTGTGAGTACTTGAGAAATGATTAAGGGAGGGTTCCTGGTTGCGCGGTGTGATATTCCTTCCTAATTAAGAATATGACCTTGCATAGTAGGATTTATTTGGTCTTTATCTGGCATTATTTTTTTAGGTTTCTGTGATTCATGTGCATTGGAATTATCTCTCTTACGAAATGGTGTGCTGCTAGTTAAGAGGTGCTTTATATGATCAGGGATCTCTCTAAAATGAATTTAGGTTAAGATGCATTGTTTGCTTGGATATCTTCTTGGACATAAAATCTTTCATAAATTTTATATTTGATACGACTGTTTTCTGCTTCTTTAATGTCCAGTTTATTATAGGTGATGGGAATAATCTCTATGATTTCACTTACGTTGAGAATGTTGCTCATGCCCATGTTTGTGCTGAGCGTGCTCTAGCTTCAGGAGGAGATGTTTCTACAAAAGCTGCTGGACAGGTATTTGTTTTCAGTTTATTACATGCCTTCGTTTTCTAAGGTTGAGTTTGGTCTCAGTCTCACATCATTTTATTTGTGGTCTCAATAGTTTTCTAGCTCTAAATGTTTGAAATGAAATGCTGTCATTTGGTGAACCAGACTAAAATAAGGAAGGCATTTCTGTGCACAGCTGTTAATGCATACCTGAAGCATTAGAAACGTTTCAGACATGCCATGAAAACTGAGAGATAAACTGTATCTACTCAAATATTATGTGAACTTCAAAGGGCCTTGCTGGTTTTTTCGTTTGATATTATTTTTCTTTTCTGTTGTGTTTAGCTTAGATAGATCCGTTTGAGATGTTCGCCAAACTCTTCAGAGATGATATACATTTTTATTGCCGTATTTGAATCAAATTTAATTCCTGAATACAAATTTAATTAAGGCGTCAAATGAGATGGTAATTTCTTTATGATGTTGTAGGAAAATCCTAGTTGTAGGCTGACCTGAAAGTTAATGGATTTACAGGCATATTTCATTACCAACATGGAGCCAATTAAATTTTGGGAGTTTGTGTCACAGCTCCTTGAAGGACTTGGTTACGAGAGGTATTATTTTCCCCCTTTTTTGTTTGGGTTTGCATCTAGTGTCAAGTCATCAAGATATACTAGCTGACACATTTTTTCGCTTTATTATACTTGTAAGATTTTTCATACACAAGGAAGGGGAACAACACGTCTTACTTTCACTTTATTTATGTTCTTACATGGTAATTGAGTTGAGCTTGACCTGACTTTCTTTTCGGAAGTAGTATTTAATTAAGTTTGCTTTATGAGTAACTTTTGATGAAGAGACTTGAGATAGATGAGATTATCAAACAGCAATATTTTACAGAAGAAATGCCATTTCAGCTGGAGTGAATAAAACAGTGTCCAGAGCCTTTGATATAGAAAGATTATTATGCTTATATAAGGAAATAACATACTTCAAAATAATTGGGTATATCCAATGATTTCTGCCTACATTTTTGGGCCTGACAAGTTTTTCTGATTTCATGAAAACCATTTTCTTTGGCATATAGGTTTCTGAACTGGTTAAAATTTTTTTGACGGCTTTACTATCTAAGAACGAACGCATTGTACTAAAACCATCCCTTTTACTGTTCTTTCTAATGTATTATATTTTGCAGGCCAAGCATAAAGATCCCTGCGTTTGTCATGATGCCGATTGCGCATCTGGTTGAACTGACATATAAACTGTTGGGACCATATGGGATGAAAGTACCACAACTAACACCTTCAAGAGTTAGGCTTCTCTCGTGCAGTAGAACTTTCGATTCCACAAAAGCAAAGGATCGGCTAGGCTATGCTCCTGTGGTGCCACTTCAGGTTATACAATATTTGATTTGAAACCGAGATGTATTTGAAGCCTTTATTGTTCTTTATATATTGCATGCCTTGATGATCCTGCAGGAAGGTATACGGAGGACGATAGACTCATTCTCTCACCTAACAGCTGGAAGTCAATCCAAAAGAGAGGGCCCATCCAAGGCTTCTAGGATCCTTGGAGGCGGAAAGGGTATGACCATATATTTCATTTACATGCTTCTCCTCTCAGCTGATTTGTCTCTCACATGATAAGATACCCAGTGTTTATTTTTAAAATGCATCACTGGATATTTTCTTTTTATTTTACAATCTTGAGACAACTTCAACATCTGCACGGCTCTCCTGAGAATGATGGTGTTAAGTTCCTAGCTACCATATTAATGTGAAGAGGCTTAGGATGTTAGTAAAACTAGACATATTTTCATACTTAGAAAAATCTACCCTGGTCTTGATTCATTTGTTATGACATGATTTTGCAGTTGCAGATACACTTCTCTGGAAGGATTTAAAGCAGACTCTCATTGCCATATTCATTCTAATTAGTGTCTATTATAACTTTGTTGCAACTGGTTCTACCATCGTAACTGCTCTTTCAAAGGCTCTATTGGTAGCATCGGTATTTTTGTTCCTCCATGGCATTCTACCAGAGAAAATGTAAGATTCCTGAAATGCCAGCTTTTGATAGATTTTCATTTATGTGCAATATGAACTACCTTTACCTAGTTCTCCGACAATGGAAACAAGAAGGTATAATCTTCAATATAACATCTATTTAGATTATGGACAAATGAATATAGATGTATGCGAAGCATTTTTGAAACACATAATTATGTGTTTCTCACGAAACACATAATTTATCATCATGTTCATGTCGTAGTAGAAGGGAAAGATGTATGCGAAGCATTTTTGAAACACTGTGTCTTGTACTCTTCAATCAGGAACAAATAAAATAAGCAATTGCTGTCTATTTAGATTATGGACAAATGAATATAGATGCTTATTTTGCAGATTTGGTTATACAGTTGAAAAGATTCCTGCATCGCAGTTTCACCTCTCGAAAGACTCATCAGAACACCTCTCATTGTCAGTGATCTCTTCATGGAACACCACTGTAAAAGCTTTAAGATCTCTTTGCCAGGGGAATGATTGGAGCTTCTTTTTCAAGGTATTTTTTCCTTGAACTAGTTATCGCTGGCAAGTTCCAGTCTTATGATATCTCAATCCCAACCTGAAGCAGAAATGGGGACAAAATTTGGTTGTGAAACTCATCTTAGTTAATGTTGTATAACATTGGTTTGGTGTTTTTAATGTCATAGGTGGTCTTCGTTTTGTTAGCATTGAGTTTGGCTGGAGCCATATCTCTTCACAACATATTTGTTATTGGTACACTAATTTCTCTCTCTATCTAGTTATTACTATAAATGCCAACACTACGGTTATATGAATTATAATTGTTCGACAATAACTAGTTTTGTTGTTCTGTTTTTTGTTTAACAGGAATTCCCATTGCCTTCATTGCTTTTATCGTGTACGAAAAAAAGGAGCAAGAGATCGACTCAATAGTGGTGAGTTTTAAATCTTTCGCATGCAAGCGGAAATCTGATGTATATGAGAAACTGTTCGGAAGCAAGAAACATGACTAAGAACCCTATGCTCTCTGCTTAGCATTTGTACCATTCTTTTGTTTCCAACGACCTGTCACTCCGGTTTGAGCTTTTTTCAGGTATTATTATTTGTGAATCTCTCTTTTACAGATTTTCTAGTGGTTTTTGGTAACATGCTTGGAGGAAAATGGATGTTGCTAGCTTGCTTGGTTTGCGAGATGCCTATTAAGTCCCCAGCATTTGTCCTCTAACATGAAAGTAAGCATTAAAAAATCGAATGAATTTGAGAAAAAAAAAAAAAAGGAGAAGAAAGATTCGCAAAGCCTATAAAGTCTTGTGGCTCTATGTACGATCATCTACTAAAGCTCATGTCTTCAATTAGTGCCTTTGAATATAGGATCAATTGATAGATCATCAGAACACAAAACAACTTAAATATTAAATCAAATGACATATTAGTATAAGCCAACTTTATGAAGTGGCAGCCTTTTTTATCTACTTCTAGTCTCTGTTTCTCGAATTTTCCTATCCTAATATCCAAAATGAATGTAAATTGCGTTAATTTTCACATCCTATATTCCAATATCATTAGAACCATAGAGAGAAGAATAATCGTGATTTGTACAGTCTGGGTCTATGCGGTGTAAATCATTCTCCACCGTTGGGAAAATGATTAAAATGTCGCTTTTATAGCACATAAGCAAAAAGAGAAAGTGTCAATCAAATCAACTAGAGCAATGCTAACATTGCAGCGAGTAAAAAATTATATATATATATATATATTAGACGAGAGGATATGGTAGATAGATGATGCATATGGTAGAGAGATAATGTGTGGAAAAAGAAAATTGTGAAAATGAGAAATTGGTTTACAAAATATATAAAAAAAAAACAGACTCTTTTTAATAGGAGTTTAAAGAGGTGCAAAAATAAAAATAAAAATTAACTAGTACTTCCTCCGTTTCGTTTTAGTTGTCGTTTAAGTTTTTTTCACACAAATTAAGAAAAGCATTAAATTTTCTGTTTTACCTTTATTAATATATCTTATAAATTTTTTTCATTGGCCAAAACATTAAAACAATAGGGATAATACTGGAATTTTTACCAAACATTTGCATTGAAAACCTAAAACGACAACTATTACGAAACAAAATTTAAATCATAAAACGACAACTAAAACGAAACGGAGGGAGTAGTAACTAATAAGTGTAGGATAATATAATACCATTCATAAAAATTGTTTCCAATAAATTCCATTACTAAAAGTTTGTCTGTCTCCACCAATAGCATTTTGGTCTTCGTGACTAAAAATGAGTACAAATACAAAAAATTGCACACAATAATATAATAATATTGATGAAAATAGTTAATTTGGGAAAATCACATTTTTAATCCTCAAAGTATAACTAGAAAGCACTTTAAACTTTGAAAGAATTCTACTAACACTACAAACCACCAAGATTGTTTTATTAACACTTTAAACCTTCAAACTAACTTTTCTATTTGCAAAGCTATAAAAAAGATGAAACAATCAATTTATGTTTGTTTAATATATATTTATTTAATTTAATTTCTATTCTAATTAATTTTATTATTTATTGCAATTAATAAAAATCTATAAAAAAAAAAAAAACTTTATTTTCTTCGTTTACTCACTGTCCGACCATGAAATTTTTTGATAAACTGTTGAAACAATCTTTTAAATTGATCCATAAGCATTTTCACTCTCTCCACTGGATAAATATGAATCTCATAATATCAATTGAATAAAAAGATGGTCAACATATACAATAAACTAAATAAAAATCTGAAAAATTGTGGTGAATAGTCGAAGATGATGATTTTTTTTTACTTTTTTATTTATCGTCAAAATTGTAATAAATGATAAAATTAATTAAAATTTAAATTAAATTAAATAAATATATATTAAACAAACATAAATTGATTGTTCCATCATTTTTTATAGCTTTGCAAACAGAAAAACTAGTTTGAAGGTTTAAAGTGTTAGTAAAACAATTTTGGTGGTTTATAGTGTTAGTAGAATTCTTTCGAGGTTTAAAGTGCTACCCAGTTACACTTTGAGGGTTAAGAATGTGATTTTCCCTATTTAATTTTCTATGAATGAAAAAAAAAAACAAATGGGAGGTAGATATGTGTATTATAACGAAACAAAAAGCTACTATTTATAACAAATGGGTGTAAGTTAATAAGATTTTCCAAATCCATGATTTAGGTTTGCAATTTATAGAAACAATTGCTTGGCCTTAATAACAATTGAAAGCTTTTACCAAAAAAATAATAATAATTGAAAGCTGCATAATTTAATTGTTAATTAAAACAAAACGTAACATGATTTTTAATTGGCCTTGATAAAATTATTATATCAAGTGTGCTTCGAAGAGATATATGACTAAACCGTTTATATTAAGGTATTGTATATTAGTTGCTCAAAAGTCAAAACAACTACTACGTATAGCTGAGAGAATATCATCTGGATTGATCTTTAGAGAGATTGTGGGTAACCCGCATCCACCACTCTTAAGTCGTCTACCACTACCTTCACTTTCATCTAGCGCAGGCTTCAGCAAAATCTAATTTAAGAAAAGTTTACTCATTCAAAACTTAAAGATAATTCGTACAGATTTAGTCTTAATCTATAGAGTCTATTGAGTATTACATCAAAATCAGTAAAAAATAGAAAACGATTATAAAAAAACAGAATTGTGCCTCCTCTTAATTTTTTCTTTAAAAATTAATCATTTACTTAAGCCGAAACCATAGAGAAAAAAAAAAAGATGAAGAAAAAAATCATATACTAAAAATTCCAAGTTAAAGTTTTTTTTATCTCTCTCGAGATTCACCTTCTTAAACTCAGTGCGATATTTTGAAACCTTTCTTTTTCATTTTAATGGCGTTAATTACAATTAATCGTTTTCTCCTTATAAGATAAATGTTACCATCGTTCTTGTTTTCTTCTTGTGTAAATATTTCTTGATATAAGATCTTTTAATTACGTTTTGAGATAGATCATTTATGTTTGTTATGGTATTTATGCGTTGGAAATAAAAAATTCATAATAATTATCTTTGAAAAATAAACATTTTAGGAGATAATAGAAAAAATAGAATAGTAAATATGAGCAAGATTTTGCTTTTTTAAGGGTTCCAATCTTCATCTCATGTTTCTCCCGATGAAGAAGATGGAGCCACTAACTACTAAAAAGATCAGTATGTCAATATAGATATCCACAAATAATGAATATATAAATCATATAAACTATTTATTTTAACGGTCAGGACAATCAGTCATATTTATTTCCGAGAAGGTTGTGGGAACCGACCTCCACCTAGCCTTACAATATAATATTGAAAAAAAGCTGTTTGAATTTACTAAAGTAATTTGATTTTAAGATATTACTTTAAATGATAGAAATAAATCATATTGAAAAATATGTCTCTAGCTAGATAAATAATTTTTTTAATACAAATAATTAAATTATATTTAAAATGATTATGGTGTATTTTAGATTTGGAGTCACTAAAAATAGAGAGAAATGACACATGCCAAAAGAATAGAAGTCACGTGTCAAAGTTTCAGAACTTGTGTTTTGTGAAAATTTTACTTTATTATATTCGAAAGGTAATCACACAAAGATTAAAAATAGAAATGTATAATGGGCTCTCCTCCATCTAAACCAAAATCCTACAAAGTATTATTTTGCTATTAATTTATTTAAAAATTAATTAGTATTACCACTCTAATTTATTTTATCTTTATTTTAACCTTTTATCCCATCAAAAATAGCAATCTTTCATACAAAGCCAAATGTTATCTGAAGATAACTAATCATACAAAAATAAAAATAAATGTTTAATTGGATCTCATACAACTAAAACAAAATCCTACAAACTATTTAGCTATTAAACTAATTTTTAAATTTACAATACCACTCCACTTTATAAACTTTTATTAAAAAGCCATAATTACAAGAGTTTTGCTGTTGTAGTTAATAATAAGAAGTCGGGCCGGGTCAGGTAGGGTCGGGTCAAGTCAAGCCCAACTATTTTTGAATGAAGTTATCATTTGCATTTTGCAAGAAGTGTTAAGCGAGTTTGAAATAGAGTGGTCTCATTCTCCAAATTTGGAATCACGCCGATAAAGCCAAAATTAACCCCACGAAAAAGCTCCGACAACCAAAGTAACCATCTTTTTTCTCCCCCCACTCCGAGGATTCATCACTTAAAGCACCATTTTGTCCACAATCACTAAACCCTAAAAAAAAAACCTATCTTTTTCACCTTTGAATCCTTTTCATGCTTCTTCTTACATTCCCCGATTTCTTTTTTTCCTCTGAGAAAGTGATTTCCTTTTGATTTTGATTCTTTTTTGCAATGATTCCGTATTTTGAATTAAGGGTTTATAATAAAGCAGAGATTGGAGTTTGGTTTGTTGTCCATCAACTATCACAATGGGTGCTCTTAGAAGAAGAAATGTTGGTTTGATTGATTCAAAGGGTTGTTCCAAATTGTTTCCTGTTTTACAATCTCCTCCTCCTACTCCTTCAATGTCTCACTCCAATGGTCCATTCTCTTCTCTTGTCATTTGCGTCACTGGTTTATCCAAAGGTAAAGACTTTGTTCCTTTTTCAATCTCTATTAGGCAGAAAGTTTGAATTTTTATGTTCATCAATATTCAAGTTTCATACTTGGCAACTATTTTTCTAGAATTTTAGATGTTGTTGTTGTAACTTTGGTTTTATGTTTGTAAATATAAAGAATTTGTTCCTTTTTAATCTCGATTAGTCAGATGTTTGGAGATTTATGTTCATCAATCTTTAAATTTCAGATGCTGTTGTGATCTTGTTGTATTTGTAACTTTGGTTTTGGTGTTATGATATGTTGTTACATTGCTTTGTTTCTTTGCAGATGCGAGAAAACAAGTCAAGGAAGCGACGGAGAGACTTGGAGGCGAGTACAGTCCTCACCTTCACCTACGATGTACTCATTTGGTTGTCCAGATATCCTTTTTCTCATTTCTGTTCATCTTTATTGTAACTTGTAGTGTTTTGGTTTCGACTACAGAACCATTCATGATTATGTCCTTCTAATCCTGTAATAGAAACATATATCTGATCACTTGTTTGCATTTTATGGTGCTTTTTGAGATGCTTAACGAAAACTTACAGCTCATGTGGACGTAAGTTTGAGCACACTTTGAAACATGGGACAAGAAACGGTCTCTTTGTTGTTACTATTGGCTGGTTTGTAGATAGCGTCAAGAGAAACCGTAAGTTTTCAGCTCTGTTTAAATTATTTCCTGAATGATTTATAGGTTAGCCAGGGAGTTAGTATCATAAATTTGACCATTCAGTTTTTCTGGTTACTTATATGGCAGTACAAATTTGTAAATTCTTTGCTAGCATATCCGTGGACCCTTGACTTTTTGTTGACTCTTTCAACTTTTTTGTTAGAGGAATAATAACCTTCTAGTCAGCAGTGATACATTGGCTTCTCCTAGTTTGCTAAAGATATTCTGTGATCTATCAGCAGCATGATATTGGAATACTCTAATTAGCTTTGGTTCGGTTATTAGTGTATCAAACTCAATCAGAAAAGATTTACTTTGGAAAAGAGAGCTCATGGATATTCTAACTAAAGTTAAAAGGTTATGTGTGTCCGAAGTTGTAGCTGAAAGTTGATACTTTTGTGTAATGTTGTAGTCAGGATGAGTGAATCACTTTACAATGTTAAACAACTTGGACAAAATTGCGAAAAGGGGAATGAGCTGAGCCGGGTTTTTGATCTCGAACATATTTGTCGTCCTCGTCAAATTCAAGCTGTAAATTTTGGCACATCAACGAAGAACCACCAAGTATCTTCTTCTGGAACAGAGTCTGGCACTAGTGTAGACATGACTCTTGCTGACCATTGCATGTATGTTGATTCAGACATTTCAGATGAACTCCGGCTTAAGGTAATTTATCTCATTGGGTGTTTTCAACTTGTTGGCCAGATTGCAGTCTTTTCTGTGAGCCTCCTTAAATAGAATGTGGTCTGTTTAGGTGTTAAAGGTTGCTGGAGAGCAAGGAGCAAAAGTGATTGATTCATGGTTTATTGGTTGCAATGCAAGTCTTGTCGTGTGTGAAGGTGCTTCTATCCAGAGATATCTTGGCCATGCCAACACCATTGTCTCGGTGAGTTCTTCTTTATGTCATTGTTGTAGAATTGTAATGTATTCTCCAGAAGGTGTACTTCCGTTTGTTTTGATTCTCTATGAAAATGTGGAGAATTTTATAATCAATACCATGTAAATGCTACTTGATTTCTCTGTTGCTTTGTCATACAATTGACCATAGTGAGCTAGATGAGAAAGATAATCCTAAATGATTAACAGATTTGTCGTGATGACCTAAACATGCTTGCTTTCGCTTCTTTGTTTGCATCAGCCACTATGGGTTCTGAAAACAGTGGAGAGACATCGACAAAGACTTGTTCATATGTCACCTGATTTAGCCAGACAGTTAGGATTAATGCTAGAAAATTTTGAAGATGGTACTGCAAAAGAGGTACTTTATCTTTTGATATGGTGTGATTTTTATCCTTGCACGTAATTTCTCAGTCTTCCTTGTCCCGTCTTGTAATCTTTAGTGACGAAAGTAATAGTTGCAACCTTTCTCTCTATAAATGTCACAGAAAATTTGCGAGCAAGGTAATTCTCAAGGTGCTTTTAAATTCAGAAGTTTATCAAAACAAGAACGGAAAGAGACTGTAAATATAGCTAAAACTGGTGTTAGGAGACGGCGTGCTCGCCATATGCAGGTAAGTGATGATCCCCTGATGTCTTGAATTCACCGTAATGTCTGTATTTTTATGTCTGTTCTTCATCTGAATGTCTCATAGACTTGTCAAAACCCAATAAGACGCATAACACAAAGCAGCCTGCTGGAGAATATTTGCTGGACAATATCTGAAGTAGCTTCAACCGCCACTATTTTTACTGATCCTTGCAGCAGCAGTCGTGACATCAGTGAACCCCAGCTTTCTGTTGTACAAGAAGGGATAGATAAAGGGTTAGATTCAGTGGCTTCTTTTTCAAATTCAACCAGAGCGCTCACCGAGAGGTACTGTTTCGCTCTTCTTACATCTCTTTTTCTTCACTCTTTAGTTTTGCATGCTGCATGATTCACCTGAGAAGTAAATTGCGTCCAGTGATAGTCTACTACTGTCTATTGTTGCCGTTGTTGCAATTGTGGAAATATCTCACTGTGGCCAACTATCTTTTTTCCTGGGTGTTCTTCTGCAGCGAAAAGACGGAAGTGATATTTAAAGACAGCTTCCTTACAATTCTATTTCCAGCTGATCGGTTCTCGGAGATTGGACCATCTTCACGCACTTATTTCAGTGATAGCGGTTTCACTTGCCTGCAAATCTTAGACTATATCCACAGATTTTACCAGGTATGTAACCTTCTTGATGTTTCTGCAATCCAAATGGCAGATTCCTTAGTTTAAACTCCTCTTAGCAGCTATGCGTATAGGTGGAGTGAGTGATTTATACCATCTCTGTTGATATAAGTCTCTGATCAGATGTGTTTATGATTGTAGATTTGTAGGTTTATGACCCCTTTACTTTCACAATAATTAGATGCTTCTTCTTTGCCTGTATATTGATTCTGCAGGAGAACTTGCCGGATCATGAAATAGAGGTTGCGATTCACACAGACTCAAGGCACGCAGACCGCCTCAGAACAGTGTATTGCAGCAAAGAGACATCAGATGAAGGACACATCGTTTTCCCGAGAATAGAGTTACTGGGAAGCAGGAAAAGTTTTGAAATGCTTAAGCGTGTGAATGGAGAGAACAACAGTAATGTTTATGAGCTCATGATTAGAGCTTAATTTCTCTTATACAATACAAAATGGGAACAAGATGTTTTTTAAAGTACAAAATATCACCTTTGGCTTATGAATTCAAAGCACACTAAATCTAAGAGAATTACAAATATGAGAATTTCCAGAAGAAAGGAGTATAGCATATAGAGTAAAACTGTAAAAAAAGTACAGAGAATCAACAAAACATCGTATAGATCCCGACAAAAAGATAGAAAGAGGATCGATCCTCCGATGCTACAAAAAGTATTAACTGAACAAACCTAAACATTTTATGCATACGCCTTCATTCCTTCCTTCTTGCAGATCTCTTTCCTAACACTTTTTTTTCCTTCTTCATTTTCAGCTAGTTTCACTCTTTCTCTCCCTCCCCATGTACAGATCAGATACAACAAATGAATAGCGTGGTCACCTTTAGTCTTTTTTTTTGTTTTCTTTTCCGGTTGTGTATCCTATATAAGTACCTGGCTTTTGTCTGTCAATATATGATGACTCTAAGGAGACCAGCCTGCGGCTCGGAATAGTCAAGGCCTTCTTCTTCGAGTAGGTAGCGCTGTACAGCAACTGGGAGTCTAGCCGGAGTGCGGGAACCCCTTGTGTGGTGGCCTGTCCCTACACATATGAAAACCTGAAGCCTTTCTTGCGTTGCTCGAGCTGTGCTCCTCAACACGCTCAGTTCGTGCTTCAACACCTGAAGAGCTTCACTCACATGTAACCCATGCAAGTCTATCATTCTCTCATTCCCTCTACTGTTTCCTTGACCCACTGGGTTCCTGTTTCATTTATTGCTCATAGACAGGTTAGAACACAGATACTGAAAACAAGAGTTTTGTTTTTCGTTTATGGAAATAGCAGTGTGTGTTTTTGGGATAAAAGATCATGTCATAAGGGGATGCAATGGAGTAAGGTAAAGAAGTCAAACCTCTGGCGGTAAATAGCTTCTTGAGCTTTCCCATGAGCAGCCTTCATTTGCATGTTATGCAACTGTCCCTTGACACTTAGCTCTTTAGCTAAGGCCTTATTGCCAACAAGGTATGCTTGACGTGCCTACGCTCAACCAGAAGCAACATAGAATATTGAGAGTACATGACTAAAACAAGAAAGATAACAGGTTAATAAGATGACGCCGAGGTAATAGAACCAGTGAAAACCCCATCACTGACAAAAAGGCTTTGTAAACTATTATCTTAAATTGCATACAAGACTCGAAATACTTTATGATTCACTATGTCATACACCCGATTTATTTTTCAAAAATCAAACTGGACAATAGAGAGATCACCATCAAGGTTAGGCCCCAATACACGGTCTTAACATTTATAGACAGGTACGGACCAAATGGAACTTCCCAGTTGCACAAAACAACATAGCTAGATAGTCTGCAGAAAAACTAGAGGCCACATAAACGAGTAAAAATGTCATTTCCAAGTATATTATACCTGTTCAAAGTACACATTCCGCAAACGTGCATAATCACGTGCTTCCTCGCGTAACTCAGAATACATATTGCCTGTTCATCCCCAGGAGAAAGAGAGCCAAAAATGCAACACCGTAAGATAACATATGTTCAATACAGATGTATAACAAGACTGATATACCAACAGCATATGCGATAAAAGTTTGTTATAAAGGAGAAATTTTACCAACAGCATCTCCGGTCTCCACCCAGACAGGAGCAGGTCGAGTTTGGGCTCGACTTTGCAGCTTATCAGAATATATACTCCTCCCACGGCCACTTTTGTAAGCACCAGCTGAAGCATGAGAATTCCTGCTAGAGCCAATAGATGAGTCTGCTGAATCGTTTCGTTCATATTTCCACATACCAGAATCCGGAGATGCTAACTTCCTGACAGCAGAAACATAATCGATGGAACCGGGCTGAGTAACTGATGGTCCCGACTTGAAGAAGAACATGTTATCCTTTTCAGGAGATTGGTAATGATTTCCAGTTTGTTGCAAATCATCCCCACCAAACTGGGCAGGAATACCATGGCTATTTGAGATGCTTAGGGCAGGAAAGTCCATGGGAGTTAGACTAGGAGGAGCATAACTCTTAGGGCTTATGTTCTGATTCAATCCACCATCCACTTGTAGCTACAGGAAAAAAACATGGAAGTCAATAACCATTGAAACACACACAGTCCTATCTTCAACAGGCAAGAAACACACGTAAAATAGTAAAACAACATGATTGGACATAACAGCTAAAAAGGACAATAATCACTCTTAAATATTTTAGCATAATAAGAAAACGAAACATCAATGACGCTATGCCATATATTGACTAGGAGAATACCTCAAGCTGAGTAAGCATCTCAACTGTCAACTGCAAATCACATCCATTAGCAAAATAAACCTCTGCTAGACTTTCAGTGGCAAATCCGGGGAACTGAGAAGCAAGAAAATCCACAGGGTTCACCTCCATTTCCCCTGCACTCTCAGTAATCAGTTCGTTAACAAACCCATGTCGAGATTTCCCACTGAAAGGGTTTCTTTCCCTGTCATTCCCAAGAAGCTGCTCAGCATTCATAATTTGCTTATCCCAAGGCTTTGGACTCAAATGCATGAAACTCGGTCGCTGAGGATCTTCCACAAATGAAGAAATGGGATATATACTCTTCTCTCCCAAGCTATTACCACTAGCATTATGTGAAGCTAATCCAGTTTGGTCAGAAAATCCGAACCCTCCACTAGCAGAAGGAAACTTTTCAGCTTCATTACCGTCAAACAACGACAAGCTAGCTAATGACAAACTCCCAGATCCATAAGAATTGTCATCTTGAGTCATTAACCCAAAATCTGGAGTTATATCATCAGGAAGTTGATGACTCCAGAACTGACGTGCTTCTTCATCTGAATGATGTGATGCAGATGATTCAGTCCGGTCCAAAACCGCTTTCCCAACAGAGCTAGAGGAAGCTAAAAGTCTTGATGTCGCCGCATCCAAAGTGCTTGTACCTCCAGATGAAGGAGAACGTAGAGTAAACGGAACAAACTCAGCAGCATGAGGGTTCAAAGTTGTTGGCTTGATACTAGTACCACTTATCTTTGGATCACTAGCTTTCTTGGTTAAGCTCATTGCTAAAATGGGACAAAAGAAGACTAATAAAAATGAAACCTGCAAAAAAAAAAAAAAAAAGTTGGCTTTTATAACTCAAATTACTCAGAAAAGAAACCTGCAAAATAGTTTGCTTTAATCAAACAAATTACTCAGATAAGAAAGTAGTCTCACCTGACGGTAATAGAGATACACACGTGCGTGGACTCTCAATTCATATTACCAAACCTAATCAAGAAAAAAAGAAAAGATACATTTTTCAGTGGCTACAAATTCATAAGTCAAACCATTGCAGCTTTTTTTATTTATGATAATGCAAAAAAAACAACTCATTGTTCTTCTTACCAGACAAACATATAAAAGACTCCAAATTTTGAAACCCAATTACTAAATTCATAAATTCTAGAAAAAGAAATTGAATGAGGGTATCTTTAAATAACTGAAATAAAAGAAAACCCTTTATTAAAAACAAGATTTTTAAGAAAATCCAAGAAAACAAAAACCAGATTTGTGAATTATTCAACCACACAAAAAGAACCCAAATCAAGATAAGAATATATCTAAAAGAAAGAGCAAACCTTTGCGGAAGAAATAGGATTGGATCCATGGAAGATAACAAGATCAGAGGTACAAAGAAAGAGGTAAAGGCTGCTGTTGAAAACAAGATAAAGAGAGAGAGAGATTTTGCAGTTTGGGGTAATCGGAGAGCTTAAAGTTGTTGTAGTTACCTGCTTCACCTAGGGATTCGAGTTTTGGGCTAAGCGTCGTCTTCTTTCTTCTAGTCGAGTAATATTTTTGTTTGGGGTGTTGTTTGGCTAAAGAGGTAACACGAGCACCACAAGATTTTATTAAACAAGACACCAAACCTTGCGCCACTCGATTTGACCTTTTTTTTTTTTTTAATCTATCTACATATATTTATTACTAATAACACTTAATCCTTATCAAGGGTTTTAATTGTAAAATTTTGGGCTTTAATTATTTGCTTTTGATTAGACTAACTTTTTCTTTTAAATTATGGTTTTTTTTAGATTTCTTTATATTTTAAATCATCCGTAAAGGGAATTCATTTTTAACCATATTCCTTTAATATATTAATATAAGAGATTATTTTGTTTAATGTGCTAATAAGCGATATAGTAGAAATTTTAATATGTGTGAAAAATATAGAACGACACTCTTTGTGAAACAGCGAGAGTAAATAATTTTAACAAATGTTTGTATAATTTTCTTTAAATTTCTCATTTTGATCGAAATTTTCTAAAGTTGTCACTTATGTAGCAATTGTGGTCATGTAAGGAATTTGTGGTCAATATGCGGATGTCCTGTACCTAATTTGAGAATGCATGATTGTTTGTATGTATAAATTTGTGTTCGATGGTATGAGCCTATGAGGATTACATAGTTTATTAACATTCAAAAACGTGAACACACATGGCCTTACTAATCTATATATACATTTTTGGAGTACACTTAGCAAATAAATTCTAGAGTTGCTAAGTATTTACAAAGAATGCCATTGACATTTATTATTTACTTTTACAAAATTTAAATAAAAGATATTAACCAAACAATATCTTGCCTAATTTGTTTCTAAAAATCTCTAAACAATCTTTCCATATATCTTCAAAACAAAATTATATCAAATATTTATATTAACATTTTGCATATTAATAAAAATACTAATTTATAATAATCAAACTATTCATATAGAAAAATCATATACACATACAAGAAAAAAACTATATATGTCATCATTTAAGCCGTTGCTTTATTTAAATAAAATAAAAACACAAAAACCTGAAATCATATATTTTACATGATAAATTTAAAATACATATTAGTAGTATAAATTTAAAATCATTCAAAGAACGGTATACCACGGGTGAGATCTTAAAATTATTGGATTTTATTACAATAATAATTTATTTTCTTGGATTTTATAACACTAATAATTTAGCTAACGGGATAATATCGACGTGTTTATATGGAATGACGGGTTTGGATCGATATTAATAAATAACGGTATATCACGGATGAAATCCTAAAACTAACAATAAAAATACAATTATACAATCTTAAACACAAAACAAAAGAAACAATATTAACAAAACAAATACAACTTAAAATTTTTAGTTATAAAAAAACCGACCCAAGGTATACTTCGGAGTCAAAATTTTAAAATCCACCATACATCGTTACTTAAAAAAATGTATGTTTTCGTATCTATACTTTAAAATTGAAACCTAAACAATAGTAATCATACACTAAATAATACATAGATATATATCTACATTTAAAAATACAAATTAATATGATATATCTTCAGTTAAACTTTAAAAAATAACATTATATTTTTTTAAAAATATAGTCCCGCGGTGTACCGCGGGTTAAATTCTAGTCTACATATACATTTTAGAACACAATTAGCAAATAAATCCTGGAATTGGGAAGTATTTACAATTTATGCCATTGACATTTATTATTAAGTTATAAAATTTAAATAAAAGATATTAACCAAACGATATCTTGCCTAATTTGTTTCTAAAAATCTCTACACAATCTTTCCATATCTCTTCAAAAACAATTTCCTGAATGTTACCCTACAAAATAGAGAAATTGTTAAAAATGCCCCTTTTTCAACCCCTTTTCAAAAATGCCCCCTTTGAGAGTCTATTTTTAAGTTTGCCCTCTTTTAATTTTTAATGACCATTTCACCCTTATTTAAAACAAAATTAGGTCCACAAAATACAAAATATTTTTTGGCGGGAAAAGTGATCCCGCAATTTTCCCGCCAAAACACTTGTAAAAACCTTTAAAATACCTTGTAAAATTTTCCAGTAAAAATTTTTCCTGCCAAAAAATTTTCCCGCCAAAATTTTTTTTTTGCGGAAAAAGTGATTCCGCAATTTTTTTGGCGGGAAAAATTTACAAAGTATTTTAAAGGTTTTACGGAGTATTTACAAGTGTTTTGTAAGGTTTTACAATGTATTTTAAAAGGTTTTACAAGGTACTTATAAGGTTTTATAAGGTATTTATAACTTGTAAAACCTTATAAAAAACTTGTAAAACCTTATAAATTGTAAAACCTTATAAAATAGCTTGTAAAATCTTATAATATCTTATAAATACTTTATAAATACGTTGTAAAACCTTTTAAAATACATTGTAAAACCTTATAAATACACTGTAAAAAACCTTTAAAATACTTTTTAAAAGTTTCCCGCCAAAAATTTAACGCCAAAAAATTGCGGAATCACTTTTCCCGCAAAAAAAAGTTTTTTGCGGGAAAGTTTTTTGGCGGGAAATAATTTTACGGGAAAATTTTACAAGGTATTTTAAAGTTTTTACAAGTATTTTGGCTATAAAAATTGCGGAATCACTTTTCCCGCTAAAAAATATTTTGTATTTTGTGGACCTAATTTTGTTATATTTCCTTATATATTTGTGATATCTTTTATTAAAAGAAGGGTAATTTAGTCATTTTATACATAAAAAGGGGTATTTTTTAAAATGGACAGCCAAAGGGGGCATTTTTGAAAAGAGGTATTGAAAAAGGGCATTTTTGTGAGTCTCCTTACAAATTATGCATAAATCCGATTTATAGCAAATATTTATATTAAAATTTTGCATAGTAATTAAAAATACTAATTTATAATAATCAAAATATTCACATAGAAAAATCATATATACATACATGAACAAGAGCTATATATATCATCATTTAAGCCGTTGCTTTATTTAAATAAAAAAAAACACAAAAAGTTGAAATCATATACTTTATATGATAAATTTAAAATATATATTAGTAGTATAAATTTAAAATCATTCAAGGAACGGTATACTACGGGTGAATTCCTAAAATTATTAGATTTTATAATAATAAAAATTTATTTTTTTGGATTTTATAACACTAATAATTTAGCTACCGGGATAATATAGATGGGTTTATATGGGATGACGGGTTTGGCTAGATATTAATAAAAAATAGTTTATCACGGATGAAATCCTAAAATTAACAATCAAAATACAATTATACAACCTTAAGCACAAAACAAACTATACAATATTAACAAAACAAATATAACTTGAAATTTAAAAATTTTAGTTATAAATCTTAGACCAAAAAAAATCCCCTAGCCGCTGCTCTGCTCTCGCCTCTGCCCTTCGAGCCCACGGCATCTCTTTGCCGGCCTCATGGGGCCGCCAACACAGGCCCCATACTAGCTCTTCTCCTCGAAAGGATTCATGGATTTCCCTTGCGAAAGGGAATCCTATGTCTATCTCAGATTTTCAGACAAATGTTGATGTAGTGAATGGAGTGGCGAAGTTAACCATTCCAGAAGAAGTTTTCGAAAGCTCTATCCCTTTGTGGAAGAATTTTGTAGTAGGTTACTTCATGGGGGATGCCCCTCATGTTGGATCCATTCACTCAACAATGAATCGGATTTGGACAGTAACAGAGAGAACATCAAAGATTGATGTGCAGTTCCTTACCAAATCTTCAGTTCTGTTTCGGATTGAAAACTCTCGGATCCGAGAGCACGTCCTTCAACGTCGTTGTTGGCATATCGCGAATGTCCCTTTGGTAGTCAATGAATGGAATCCAGAGTCGGCTCAGGCTCCACCAGATCTTTCCGCCATGCCTTTGTGGGTTGATTTGAAAGGAGTGCCTGCTGAGCTTTTCCAGGCACGAATGATGAATCAGTCACAGTATCAGTAAGCTATCCATGGCTACCGCCGAAATGCCAACTCTGCTCCAGCTGGGGTCATGTCGTAAAGGACTGCACAAAGAAGGTTGTTTTGGCGAAATCTAGTTCTCCTAAGATCAAGGAAGTTTCAGCAAAGTCTGTTCAGGAGATGGCTCAAGGTTTACTTGCGGACCTGGCAAAGTCTCTAGTGTTTCAGGGTATTGATTCACCGAGTGTTGCACTCTTTCCTGAAGTATCTTCTCAAAATGATGCAGTTATAAATCCTGTGGTTGCTGGGGGTCCGGGAAGTGAAACAGAGCAGGAAGCATCACTTGAAAATGAGGGAAATTTGATCTGGACAGTAGTAACAAAGAAGAGCCCGCTCAAGTCACATAAGCCTCCCAGCGCAGTTGGAAAACAGGGGACAGTGGCCATTTCACCAAATGGTTTCGGGATTCTTGATCAAATAGGTGAACCAGGTGTCAGTGAAAACAATCAGACCCATGAAACAGACAAAATTCGCGAAGAAGGAGAAGTGGTAGAATCAGATGCAGATGAAGATAATGTGGTTACTAAGCAACGTGAAGAGCTAGTAAAGGAAACTGTTTCAGGGAAATCCACTCTTCCGCCGAAGGAAGTGGGCTCAAGGAAGGGTCGTAGTCGGTCTCGTGGACCTAAACAAGTAATTGCTAGACGTAAAGATGGGGGACAATCAAATACCGCTTCCACTCGGAAGCAATGATATCCCTTTTTGCTTGGAACATGCTAGGGTTCAATCAACCTCGCAAGCATAAGGCAGTCCGTGGTTGGATACAAGCAAAGCGACCTGCGATTGGAAGTTTCATTGAGACTAGAGTACAAGAGCATCTCGCAGAGCCTATTATTCAGTCTATTCTACCAGGGTGGTCTCACACCACAAATTATGAGTATCATCGACTGGGTCGTATCTGGGTTGTTTGGTCTAGTGCAGTAACGGTCATGATCCTGGCTAAAAGCGCTCAGCAGGTTACTTGTCTAGTTTCTCTGGTCAATGCAAATATCCAGTTGGTGTGTTCATTTATATATGGTTCTAATTTCGTTGCAGAAAGGAGAAGTTTATGGGCAGAGCTGTATCACTTAAAGACTACAATAATACCAGCGACTATTCCCTGGATTGTAGCTGGAGATTTTAATGAGGTTCTATCGCTTGTTGATCATTCTCGGGCGCTTGATTATTCTCTAAATGAGGCGGGTATGAGAGACTTTCAGAATGTGGTATCTCTTTGTGACTTGGTGGATCTCTCTTCTTCTGGGCCAAATTATACATGGATTAACAATCAAGATGATAATCCGATAAGTAAAAAGCTTGATCGAGCCTTAACCAACCCGGCATGGCTGTCTATTTTTTCCCAATCTCATGTCCCATTCGAAGCGGGAGGCATTTCTGACCATTTGCGCTGTGTGATCCATCTATCCTCCACAAATTTGAACCATCGCAAACCATTTAGGTTTTTTGATTTCATGGCAACACACGATCACTTTCTGCCGACGGTGGCACATGTATGGTCTGTTTCTGGTCCTCTGTATCACTCACGAGCTGCCCTCTCTATGTTCCATCAGAAACTAAAAAATCTGAAGTATCATCTTCGTGCCCTGAATCGAACTCAATTTGGTGATATCCCACGTAAGGCAGCTGAAGCTTATGACCAGTTGTGTCTTTGCAAAACGCTGCAATTTCTGACCCGTCTCAGGATAATATGATGGCTCTCTCTTCAGCCACAGAGCGATGGAACAAATTATCAGGGTTCAGAATGTGCTCTCTAAATTGTTGGACCGGGCTATGTTGGAAGGCCGCATTGGTAAACATCCCCGCTGTGATCAAGTCTGCGTAACGCATCTTAGCTTTGCAGATGATATTCTGGTCTTTAGTGATGGCTCCCCGGATTCTTTGAGAGAAACAATGGTCGTGTTTGCAGAATTTGCAATTATTTCGGGTCTGCGTATAAATGCTAGTAAGTCCGCAGTTTTTGTTAGAGGCCGGAGCCAACAATCAACAATTACCGCAGCAACTGAACAGGGACTCAAAGTTGAGACTCTACCGATCTGTTACCTTGGGCTACCTCTCACCACAAAGACAATGACCAATCATGACTATAGACCCCTTATTGACAAGATCAGAACACGTCTACTCTCCTGGACGAGTAAAAGTCTCTCTTATGCTGGCCATCTCCAGTTAATCTCATCAGTCATTACGAGTATCTCAAGCTTCTGGTGCTCGGTTTTTAGATTATCGCAAAGATGTTTTGATGAAATCGAGAGTTTATGCAGTGCATTCTTGTGGTCAGGCAATCCGAACACATCTACGGGGGCAAAAGTCTCTTGGAATGATATTTGTAAACCAAAGGCAGAGGGAGGTTTGGGTTTGAGAAGACTGCGAGATGTATCAAGGGTTTTCGCGTATAAATTGGTTTGGAGATTGTTTTCTCTATCTGGTTCTCTATGGGTGGCTTGGACAAAACAAAATCTGATGAGGAAAGGATTTTATTGGACAACTCCTAACACGAACTTAGGCTCCCGGATCTGGCGTAAACTTCTAAAACTATGAGACGACATAAAGCCTTTCATACAGGCTCAGGTCAACAATGGAGAAACAGTGTCGTTTTGGTATGATAACTGGCTTCCCATGGGGAGGCTGCTGGATTTAATGGGTGACGCGGGTCCGAGGATATTAGGCATACCGCTCCTGGCCACAGTCAAGGAGGCGCTGGGTCCTAATGGTTGGAGGCGCTGGGTCCTAATGGTTGGAGGCTTCGTAGGACGAGGCTGCCTCATCTAGTTTCGATCATTGAACAGTTACGAGCTCAACCACTACCGTCTCCGTCAAAGGGCCATGATTTGTTCTTATGGCGGCACGGGGTAGATGATTTCAAACCGGCATTCTCAACTTCAAGAACATGGGAACATTTTCGTATACATTCAGCTCTAACAGAGTGGAGCAGAGTTGTGTGGTTTGGCCAGGGCATACCACGTTGCAGCTTCATCACATGGTTAGCGGTTCGCGACAGGCTCTCCACGGGGGTAAGAATGCGGTTGTGGGGAGGTGATCAACCATGTGTGCTTTGTGGGGAAAGAGATGAATCGCGAGACCATTTGTTTTTCGCGTGTCCATTCTCTTTCTCTGTCTGGTCTAAGGTTGCGGGAAAGATTCTCGGACATCGATTGGATCCAGATTGGGATATTACACTAGCAAGCTTGTTAGGACGGCTGGGCAGTCATGATAAGAACATATTAATACGCCTCAGTTTCCAAATCACAATCTATTTTGTGTGGAGGGAGAGAAATACTCGGATACAAAGCGGCACATTCTGTTTGGTGCCACAGATGGTGAGACTCATTGACAAACAAATTCGGAACAGGATAGCTTCACTAGACTACTCCAACAAACCTCGACTACGTACCTTGCTTCAAACTTGGTTCGCGGTCGCACCAGTCCGATAAGATGCTCGACTTGTTAAGCTCTGTTTCTTTGTGCTCTGTTTTCCTTTTAATTCATGTTGCTTTCAATTACTTTTGTACATAAACTTTCACTCTTGGATCAATAAATTATACATTCAATCAAAAAAAAAAAAAAAAATTTAGTTATAAAAAAATCGACCCACGGTATACTGCGGAGTAAAATATTCAAAATTTTAAAATCTACCATACATCGTTACTTAAAAAAGTATGGTTTCGAATCTATACTTCAAAAGTTGAAACCTAAACAATAGTAATCATACACTAAATAATACATAGATAGATATCTACATTTAAAAATACAAATTAATATGATATATTTTCAGTTAATCTTTAAAAAAATAACATTACATTTTTTAAAAAAATATAGCCCCGCGGTACACCGCGGGTTAAATTCTAGTTCAGTAATACTTTCTGACCCTCAATTTTCGATGGCCTTTGTGCATTGACAAACCACTGATCTATGTAGTAAAGAAAATCACCATCATTTCAATATCTAGAATTAGGTGATTGATTAAAGTTTACACAAGTGTAGTTTCTCTGCGCTTAACTATATGGTTGGTGATTTAGTAGAGCACCAGATACATATAATACAATAGCAAAAAAAAGGTCTTCGTTAATCAAATCATCATTTATGCCGAAAATGTTATGTTACAAACTTACAATGGTCCATCATGGGTATTTTGAAGAGTTTTGACAGATATATCTAACTCACCACGCATGCAATAGCTCTAGACTATCACCATCTGACCAAAGAACTTTGTCATGTTCCACTGTAAGAGGCCAGGAAAATGTTTCAAACACTCCATATCAAACTCCTTCTAAAAAAGCAAGAAATCTCTCCCCTATTCCATGTAAGTCATATTCTTCATTGTTGTATAACAGTCTAAAGATTGTATATGTAATATTTTAATGATTCAAAGTAAGCTAATACGCTAAATCTTATTAAAAGTGTCAGGTAGTCCATTCAATAAATCTTAGCTAACCTCAACAATAATCGGTGACTCCTCATATCTAGCTGAATCTTCTTATTCCCAAAATGATGAAATTTCCGGAGCTTCTACGGTAAAAAACAGAAACAAAGGTAAATTTTCGTTTTAGAATTCACTTTTTTTATTAGATCACAATAATGGATCCAGATTTCATACTTAACAAATGCATGTTCCTATTTGTTCATACTAACTATCCATATGGATCCAGAATTGTGAATCTTTTGGAGCGTTTTTTGTTAAAGTTCTTATTAATTAAGATGGTCGAAGTAGAGAAAAACCCTTCAATGGGGTAATATATATGCAGAACTAATAGAAGCCAAAAGATCTATCAAGCCTGCTTCTAACAACTTGGAAAGGTACTATCAACCATGGTGAGTTTGAGAAACAAGATTAAGTCGTCAACCACATGAGAACCCGAGTTTATCAGGAGAAACTTGGGTTTCTTCGAACACCTTTAGCTTTGAGAGGATGTGAACATAATACAGACAAGATTGATCTAGCTTATGCTCTTACCTTTTGATCTATACTACTTTTTATAACTTGTTGCAGTTGTGGTCATGTAGGGAATTTGTGGTCAATGTACGGATGTCTTGTACCTGATTTGAGAATGCATGATTGTTTGTTTCATATAAATTTGTGTTCGATGTTATGAGCCTATGAGGATTAAATAGTTTTATAACATTTAAAAACGTGAACACACATGGCCTTACTAATTCAGTAATACTTTTTGACCCTCAATTTTCGAAGGAGCAAGATTTGATCGCCTTTGTGCATTGACACTTGTGTAGTAGAGAAAATCACCATCATTTCAATATATAGAATTAGGTAAATGATTAAAGTTTACACAAGTGTAGTTTCTCTGCGGTTACATGCATACATACATATATGGGTTGGTGATTTAGTAGAGCACCAGATACAGATAATACAATAGCAAAAAAAAGTTCCTCGTTAGATATATAATCAAATCATCGTTTATGCGGAAAATGTTAAATTACAATGGTTCATCATGGGTACAAAGAAAAGAAAGAGACAAGTTAATTTGACAAAGCAGAAAATAAACTCTCGAAATAATAAACAGAACCTACGGGTCTGGAAGGTTTGAAGAGAAATTCATAGGATTTGGTATGGAGATCATGTATCACCAGTGCGTGGGAGGTATCACGACCTTGAAGCAATAACTTACCCTTGTCCATAATTGCTATCGGTGAGAGGGCAAACTTGGGTACACCAAACCACGAAAAAGTTTGGGTGAGATCTATGCAACACATTTGGTTCCATGTCTTGCCTGAAGGATGGAACGACCATATGACTTGGGTGGGCCATTTTTTCTCAGATACGCACAAGCGGTTATCGAGGATGCACATGGTGAGCTGACGAGGGTCACATGGATGGGCAAAGGGAGCTTTACATATGACTTGGAAAGTTTCGGTGTGAAGATCGAGAGATAGTACCTTGGGTTCTTCACAGTCGGTGAACCAATAAAGTGACCCATCTAAATATACCGGTTTATGGTAAGCATTGATCTGATAAGGAGAAGCAAGGACAACGTACCTCCAAGCATTGGTGGTAAAATCGAAAAGCTCACAAGTAGTAGCATTCTCTAGGCCAAATATGGATGAATTATATAACCAAACCGGCTTGTACGTGCCCGTTAATTTATCTTTACCGAGTCCAAGCTTTGGACTTGGGAAGTTGACATCTTTTTTATCGAACCTAGGGATGTAGAGCTGTTGATAGTTGCAAAGAGGAAAATTCTGATACCATCCAGTTGCGGGATTCACCACAATACTCGGTGTGTGGATACCGTAGAGGCATACAATACCATCACAACTGCCATAGCAGAACAAGGGGCCCGAATTAGGGATCCTGCCTGTCCTAGCTACTGATGACCCGAAGCTAAATACTCGATTATCATCTCGTTTGAGAGTATTTTCACCATTGACACACAGGAAAAGGACATAGACACCTCTTGAGTGCCTACGGCGCTGCAGACGTCGTTCCTTGAATCGTCGGGAATCGATTGTTGATTTCCACTTCTTGGATACAGACCTAAATACAAGCAGAGCCTGCACGGGAAGTCTCTCGAGGATGAGTTCTATTACATCGTGGGGTAGCAATTCTTCCTCAGACGAGCGATGTCTTTTCAACAACATTGTATCGTCTCTAAATCACCAGGAGAGGCTATATCTATATATATACACGGATTGAGTATCCGAGTCGGGCTGGGAATTGGAAAAATGGAAACTTCAAGTCAGTTTGGGAAAACTGGAAATTTCAACGCTTTCTCCCTTTCCAACATTTACTATGATTCAACATGTATCAATTTTATTCGTTTTTTCTATTATATATTTGAAAATTATAATATACTAGGATTTAATCCGCGGTGTACCGCGAGGTAAAATTGTATTTTATGTATTTTATATAATAATTTATAATTTATTGAATTTTTAAATTGATATTATAAAAAATTAAATTCTCATTTATTTATTTTATATTATAATTAATATAGTTGAAATATGTACTTAGAAGATTTGTAGGTATAGAAATAATATAGTGTTAATATTAGCAAGCATTTATAATTATGGACTATTATAATAATTTGATATTATTTTGTATCAAAAAAATTTATTCCACCGTATGTTGTGGGTAAACTTTTTTAAACTAAAAATTTTAAATTTTAAGTTATATTTGTTTTGTTAATATTGTTTGGTTTGTTTATTATTTAAGACTATATAATTATATTTTTATTTTAAATTCTAGGTTTCACCTGTGGTATACCGTCCCGTATTAATATAGACCCAAATCCGTCCAACCATATAACCATGTTTTGCATTCAGAATCATTTTGGTCCTTTTTATATTATGACTATGAACCATTGCCCAATTTTTTAAGCAATGTGGGACATTGTACACATATTTTTTCTTCATCGATTGAGTAATATATGTCCGTTTTAAAAAATTTGAATCATATTATATACAGAAAAATCAATTATTTTTTTAATTATATGTATTTTATATAAATTCAAAATAAATTACTATAAGATCATATAAAAGTGAAAAAATAATCATATATTAATATTTAAATTAGGTAGAGATTTTTTAGGAAAATTAGCAATTAATCGAATTTAGAAACAAAATCAATTTGTTACCATATTTGAAAGCCATGGTTTCTAAAAGATTTTTTGAAAATATTTTGTAATATTAATTAATAGATAAATATTTATGACAATGACATTCTCTTGTAAATAAGTGTCAACTCCAGGATTTATTTCACATTTGTACTTCGAAAATGTATATATAGATAATTATAAATAAAAAACAATTTCCTTGTTAAATTATTAATTAGGAGAAGGTGTTTTAATGTGGTTAAACATTAAATTTTTTTTTTATCAAAATTTAATATAGTTAAAGTATTACAAAAATGTGAAAAAGTAAAAGTTGTATCATTTTGGTATTGTAATTGTTGTAATAGTGTGTTAAGTTCTATTTACTTTTATGTTTATCATTTTGGTATTGTAATTGTTGTAATTGTTGTAATAAAAATTTAAGTAAGAAAATATGTTGTAAGTGGTTATGGTTGTTTTACATTTTTTGTATATTCTTAAATAATCAAAAATCATTATAAAGACAACGTAAACAAAATTAAGATAATTTTCGTTTAGTGACATAAGTCTTTAAACAAAAAAAAAACAACAAAAAACAGAACGACATTTTTTACAAGATTATTTCTGATGCTCTCCGAGCATCTCGATTTTTCGATCAGATAATCCACCGATCGAGCATTTATCTGGACCGATTTTGATCGTTGGTGAGTCAATACCGAACTCAATTGACATGTTTCTTTATTTGTTGAGTTCTTATCTTTGTATAATTTCCGAAAATCTAATCCAAATCATTTCTGTTTTCAATTGACGGTGAATGACTTCAAAGAGAATCCCGATAAGACCATCTGAAAGTATGCATTGGTTTCTAATCGATATCTGAAAGTAGACAGCAGTCCAAAACACCGATTATCTTAATCCGGGCAAGAGTTAGATTCGCTAATCGACCAGAAAACAATCAAGAATCATCTCTATAAGGTTAGTTTCTCAGCTATTGTTTCAGATAAAAAATCATTTAATATTTGTTTTGTCTAGGGATAAAATTCAACTAAGCTTACTTACTTTTGTCCTAAATGTTAAAACAAACATTTTATTGTAAAGAACTGCAATCTAGATTAAATCACTTATTTTGTTTAAGAGCATTTCAGTGAATTGTATTAGTATGAATATGAATAAGAAACTTATAATGTGTTGCATTCAGAATTCTTTGACAAATCATATAATTACTAACTAACAATTGTAAAACAACTGGAGATTCATATAGTTCTAAAACAAATTGCTGTTACTTAAAAAAAAAAACATTGTTGTTCTAATTACACAAAACAGAAAACTGAAACTCTCCTAATTTCTTAGATTTCGAAAGGTCTCTTTGAATATTACATTCATGGTTTGACTCTGAGTTTTTCCTTCTTTATCCACAATAAGAACTTTCAATTTTTTTTTGGATGTAACTCTTGATAAGGCAACATATAGCTGGCCATGCGAAAACACTGTTCTCGGAATATAAAGCGCTACCTCTTTAAGTGATTGTCCTTGGCTTTGTTTATTGTCATTGCAAAAGCCACAACTAATGGAAGTTGTCTTCCCCTCAATTCTATTTCCAATAATCACTCTAGCTTTTAATATATGATTAGCCATCTACGTTATTTATAATCTAGTGCCATTACATAGCCCGCCTTTAGGATCAATGTTTCTCAGTAACATTAACCGCCGTACCAATATTCACACGCAGATTGTGATTTGGCAAACCAGAAAGCTTGATATTGTCGAGGAAATCAGAAGTGAAGACATGGTTGTTTAACGAATCCACATCATGAGGATCAATACTATATGCACTTAAGTAGATCATCTCTTCACATGTTTTAAAAAACAGTTAGAGAATTTGAAATATATTTCTACATAAGGAAATACTATAAACACTTTGCTTCATCTTGTATTCAATTGGTTGAATTGTATCATCAATTCTTTTTTCCTAACAATCAGGAAAAAAGGGCATGTTAAAATATAATTATCGAAATGAGTTTAATACTCAGCAAAATTAAACCTATCATCCAAACATTTTAATCATACATTCTCATCAACCAGAATCATGGTTGTAATCTCATCTCCATACTTTGGAGGATTATTCCAGATGCTCAAAATCTTCACAAAAACCATCCATTTCGTACGTCTTCATAAGTTTCAAATCAGACAGATAACTAACGTACTACAAGAAAACATCACAATTTCTGACAACGGTATTGGTCAGAAATTTGTCGGAAATGGCATATTCCGGCGAATTTCCGACAAAATCAAATTCGATGTTATCATATATAAAGGAGTAGGTATAGAAGAAAATTAGTAGAAAATAACAACATACCAATCAAGATGTTTGGGTTGAGACCACTAGTTAAAACATCATTGAAAGAGGTAAAGGTTAGGTAAGGTGAATCAGATAGAGGTTCCATTCTCATAACTCTGGACTAGGCCATGAATTCCAATTTGTAACGATGATCAGTTACTTATAATTGACCACTTACGTAAGTCAACCCAAAGTTTTCAATGGTCTTCCACTATCCTGGAACCACTAGCTTCTTCAAACGGTTCATATGCTCCCTTTTCACTGAAGCATGGATCTTCTTGCGCTGCAAAATAGATAAAGTATATTAGTATTACATTTGACAGTATTTTGT
Organism: Arabidopsis lyrata subsp. lyrata; assembly: GCF_000004255.2. Classification (NCBI taxonomy): domain Eukaryota; kingdom Viridiplantae; phylum Streptophyta; class Magnoliopsida; order Brassicales; family Brassicaceae; genus Arabidopsis; species Arabidopsis lyrata. The sequence goes on from NW_003302552.1 coordinate 6,210,888, forward strand.
TAAAGTATTGAATAGTCATGCCAAAATTTAGTTTAAGAAATCTTACTTTGAAATCAGACAAAACTATGTCGAATGCCTCACCAAATTTCGTCGTGAATATTTTCCAGGTATGAAGGACATAGACTTGCACCCTGCAAGCAGTTTTGTATGGCTTTGACATCATCAAGGAAAGTAATTGACTGAGCCATTTGTGAAGAAAAAGCAAAAAAAAAAAAGAAGAATGCGAGATTTTTTATGATTAGAGGTATTTGCTTGATGATTTAGAAATGATAATGACGTCGATATTTATAGTGTTTAAGGATGTTAGGGATTTTGGCTTCAAGATTTTCGAAAATATTGGAGAGAAGTCGTAAAATAAAAGATTGCGTAAACAACATATATTGTATTTGATATATAATGAATGATTCACTATTTTTGGACAAATAAGGATATTATAGTGTTGTTTATAGTTAGGATGAGATCTAAGTGAATATTAAAATATCATTTGTTTAGGAATTAGGCGAGATATAATCGAATATGCATTGAATGGTGATCGAATATGCCCTAATTTAGATACCAAAAATGATGAATGGCTAGGAATGCATACTTGCGATGCTCAAACACGATTAGTTACTTGAATTCGTGTTTGCAACGATTTGATCCAAGACCCGCCTATTTACAAAACACACGGATCCAAAGTCTTTTAGTGGCCCACACATCTGTGGTCCAGTGGTAGTTGAAAATTGGGGAAATGTTGGAAGAAATTAACCCAGGTTCGATCCACGCTGGAAACAAAAAATCCTATTTGTGTGGGAAGTCTGGGCTTGGGCCAAAAGGCCCAAGCAGTTTACCTGATAGTGCAGTAATAGGCGATCTGGCTACTCCTGGCATTAGTCGGAAAGTATTCCAAACTCAGGACAGACAGTGTGGTGGCCCTTCGGGGAGTAGTCCACTCTGAAGCATTTCGGTGCGTTTCTACCGAAGCTGACCGGATCAGCTGATAGAGTTTATCAAAAAAAAAAAAAGTCTTTTAGTGAGATTTTTGACAAATTAACACTTTTCAATATTTATTAACACTCTCCAAATGCTTCAATTGAATGGCAATTTATACATTTTTCAATTGGTACTTCTCTTTTAATTATAAGAAGATCACTCTATGTGAATTGTCTGCTTAATACTGGTCAATCGAAAACCAACCATACGAAACTACATAAAGCCTCCCACATATGCAACCATATAAGTTTTAATAAAGCTATATAAAAACTCATAAAATTTCAATCTAATAATACAGATAGAATGGGTGGAATATTTGACTTTAATTATATAGATTTTTTGCAAAACAAAAAGCAGCAACTAGCTATTTTCTTAGAACTTTACTTTTCATCTCAAAAAATATATTGGCCAATTCTACGAAAGTAAAAAATAATACGCAATATAACATTTCGTCACCACCGTCAAATTTTTTAAATTTTAATAAATAATATATCAAATCGAAACTTCCGTGGCAAAAAAATTCAAATCCACCTTTAGAATTATGAAAATATAATGTATGTAACCTTAAAAACTTTTAGAAGATACTTATGAAAGTGATATTGCGTATTACTTTTTACTTTGTATGATTAATCTATATTTTTGGCGATATATGTTAGAGTTGTTAAAAATGGTGACTTACATTATATTTTTGACTGCATATGATTGATCTTCAGTAATATATTTGATGAAGAAAAATTTTCAAATGCATCAAGCCTCTTCGCAAAACGGAGAGAATTTTTTTTTTTGATTAATTACATTGATAATCCATGTTCCATGAGTTTTCCAAAGAGATCGCTCAACTTTAGTTTATTCCCATGGAGAACTTATCTTTATTCCCATTGTATTATCTTAATTTCAGTTTGTATGAACTTTTTTCTTTTGAGATATTAAGTGAATGAAATTTCGTTTGACAAAAAAAAAGATTATATATACATAAATTTTTCTATATATTTTTCTTCGTATCATAAAAATCTTAAATCATCTTTTCTTTCTTTCATTATATAATAATAAAAAAAACGAAGGGAATTTATATACACTAAACCTACTAAATTAAACATACAGTAATTAAAATTTATTTATTTTCCTTGATTCCATAACCCCCCCCCCCCCCCCCCTCAAACTGTGTATCGTTTAAATAAAATTCATTAAATTTAAAGCCTCCAAAATTAATCTGATTCAAATATTATGTCATCAACTTTTTACATGTTATACCATATTTCTAATTAAGCAATCTTCTTTATAAATTAAAGCCGAAGACTAATATGCACAAATGTTAAATGACACTATGAGCCTCTAAAAACACAAAATATTTTTGTCTTTCCTCAATCTTTTCATTTGGTTCACACAACAAACTGTCACAACCTTCATTAACCAACTTATCATTAAATTTGCTTTCGAGTTTATTTTAAAAATTACTCCTTCCGTTTCGTTTTAGTTGTCGTTTAAAGTTTTTTCACACAAATTAAGAAAAACATTAAATTTTCTGTTTTACCCTTTATTAATATATTTTATAAAAAATTTCATTTGCCAAAACATTAAAACAGTAGGGATAAAACTAGAATTTTCACCAAACATTTGCATTGAAAACCTAAAACGACAAGTATTATGAAACAAAATTTAAATCCTAAAACGACAACTAAACTGAAACAGAGGGAATATAAAATATTGTAAATATTTCTATTTATTTACGACATCGTGTTTTGAAAAAAGAACGGTAAACTTCTAATGTGCTTTCAAAGCGGATTTTTGGAAGATTCATACAAAAGAGTTTCCAAATGCTTCTGATTCTGAAGCATGATATGCACCTCTGACGAAGGTTCCGTGCTACATAGCCGTATAAATAAGATTATCATTTCTAGAAAATTGTATGATTTAGAAACATTTATTTTATATTTCTTGTGCATATATAACTCTTTTGTACAAAGTATTTTTGAATTATGTAAAGGAAATCTAGAATACCAGAGAAGAGGTAGACTTAATTACATCACCTTTTTTCCTTTAAATTTATGGAAGAAGGGTCATAACTTAAGATGAGAATTAATTTCGTTCATATAATATGAATATTCAATAATGTCTGAGGAAATGATGTATTTCAAACGCCATTGTTTTGCTTTGCCTTGGATTCCTTGTAAACGAGAGAATCTGAATAAGCGATGTTCACAAGTCTTTGTCCTTTACGCTGATGCCTAAACTTTTTTATATCAACATACTTCTTTCCTTCTTTGTTGTTACCATCACGCTCCATAATCTCAACTTCTTGAATAGACTCTAAGACCTTAACCACCTCACACATTGTAGGTCTATACTTAGGATGTTGGCTTAGACACTTGTATGCTAGGGCAGCAGCTACCTGAGCCGCTTCTATTTTGTACTGGTTCTCGAGCCTTGGGTCAATTACCCGCTCTAACTTTCTTTGGTCCCTTAACATGGGCCGCGCCCATTCCACGAGGCTTTGTTCCCTCCGTGTTCGGGTGTTGTCCATGGACCGTTTCCCGGTTATCAGTTCTAACAAAACTACTCCAAAACTGTATACATCATTCATCGTCGTCAAATGACCTACAACACATGTAAACCATTAAAGATATATCTCAAAGCATGCATATCGCTTACACGGTAAAACAAATCAATTCCATACAAAAATGTTACCAGTCATGATATATTCCGGCGCAGCATAACCTTGTGTTCCCATCACTCGGGTTGTTACATGCGTATGTTCGCCTTCAGGTCCATCTTTGGCTAGACCGAAGTCAGATAATTTGGCGTTATAGTCCTGCAAAATCAAAGATTAATCAGTCGAAAATAACAGTTTGATTTAATAATGGATACATAATTTAAATAGGAAACAAGAAAAAACTCACGGAGTCTAACAATATGTTAGAGGTTTTGAAGTCTCTGTAGATGACTGGTTTCTCTGCTTCATGGAGAAAAGCTAAACCTTTGGCGGCTCCAAGGGCTATCTTCATCCTTATTCCCCAAGCCATTGCTAAGCTATTTCCTGTCCCAATTCAAACACTTTTCAAAGTTAGTACCTAATATTATTGAATATTGTTTAAATTGCAAAAGATATATAGTATATAGTTTTTAAAAAGTTATTAATGTAGTGTACGACCAATTAAATAAACTAAAAACTTGACGAAGTTAACGTGAAGCATATGGATTCTTTTTGAAATATTTTTTCTTTATGTCATTGTATACGTAAAAAACGTGAAGTCTTCATGGAGTTATTCTTTTAGGTTTAAACAGGCCATATATAGAAGTTCTATAATAGAACATATATAACAAAAATCGAAACATTTTTTAGCAAGTTAGGTAAAAATTAAGTAGATGACGTACTTCGAAAGAGCTGATTCTCCAAGCTACCTCGAGGCATGTACTCATAAACAAGCACTCTTTGCTCTTCTTCACAACAAAACCCTATTAGCTTCACAAGATGTTTGTTACTTAGTTGTCCCAAAAATATTATCTCCGCCTGCAAACAAAAAGGGTTTATTTATCGATAAATTTTGTATATATTAAAAAAAACTTTATGAAGAAAATTCACAAAAAAAATATTTTCAATGACATACTGCAAAATGGTTAGATTCATAGGTAAGAAGGAAAAACAAAAAGTAACCTTAAATCCTTCTAATGCATTAAAATTCAATGAACATAAAATAATCGGGACGGTCTTTTCGTAAATAAATTGGTCTCTTTTTTAGTAGAAAAGTCTTGAATCTAACAAACACACATATTAAAAGAGAGAGAAATGTTACCAGCCATTCTCTATGACCTTGATGGCCATGGAGATCAAGAGCCTTAACCGCAACCGGTTGGGCTTCGATACCCGGTTTAACCTTATCATCAATAAACCCTTTGTAAACCGGCCCAAACCCTCCTTCGCCCAACATGTTACTTCTTGAGAAATTATGCGTAATCACTCTCAGCTCAGACAACGTGAATAAACGAAGCTTCTGAGATGTGAAGGAATGAGAGAGATCATCCATGACCGACATGGGCGAGCTTGGATCGCTTATGTCCGATAAAGACAGCCTCTTGAACGCCGGACAAGTTCTTATTTTCATTACAGAATTCTCCTCTCCTTCGTATTTTCTTGCGTTCTTTGCCTTGTAACACCCCAAGAACAGAGATGTCAATGATGTCTTCTTCTTCTTGATCACTGCCATTTTCTTCTTCCTCTTTTTTGTTCTTTGGGGAAAAATTGGAGAAAGATAGTCTTTTACTCCTTTTGATGAATCTTTTGTAGAGTGCGTAGGTTTAGAAATTAAGGATGTTATAGTTAACCTACTTGTCTTCAAAGTCCTGTAGTTTATAGTAGTTGTTGTGTCTTATTCGTACTGACCGACCTTTGTGTTTTCACATTTATATTTATAAGTTAAGTAGTTGCTTTTTTGTATAAGTTGTATACAAAAATAAGTTATTTTTGGTGGATATATTTATATGGTTCTAAGCTGATATATTTTTTTCAGGAGAAAAACGATTCCATGTTCACATGAATCATCACAATAATATTGAAAAAATAACGCAATTTGTTTTCTTTTTTATCACAGTAGTGTTATAAATATTCATATCTTAAAGTGAGTGAACGTGTTTTCACAATAATATTGATTTTAAATTCATAATTGTTCTTAGACTTCATCTCACAAAAGTCTACGGACTAAATAATTTTGCGTATATTGTTCAATGAATTAAAAACAAATTGTCTCTCGCTCTACGTTTCTACTAATACGACTCTCATGTCGTTTCATAAGACTTAGTTCTCTGTCTAATAGTTTTTGTTCTAATAATTTAGGTAAATTAAAAATGATTTGGTGAATTTAAAAGTGTCTCTCTACATTCCACTAATTCGATTTCTGGTCTCATAAGACTAATTAGTTCTTTCTAATAGTTATTGTTTTAATATTTAAGCAATTTAAAAATGATTTGGTATAAATTTCTGGCTGGCAAATATATACTACGCACAAAGAAGATATGATTCGCCTTGTTGAAAGGAGAATGAGATGATTAGGACATAATTGGTGTCCGTTGACTTTGTTTCTTCCATGATTAAATTTTAAGAAGTAAAGAACAGAAACAAATTTGAACCATTGATTTTGTTACCCTCTAATTAAATAATCATTTATTCAATAACTAAGGGTAGGTTGGTCTTCAGGTACGTAACATAATTTTCAGACATAACCTTTATATTGCACCGTTCGTTCCTGTCGTTAGAAGTTAGTATCACACTGATCAGTTTTATATATATTTGCATTGATATTGTGCACAAAACATACTCGTATAAATTTACATGTGAGCGTGGGTTTGCTCTGACAACAATATGTGATTGCAAGCAAACTTGTAAGTGTCTTGTAACCTTTGAGAATATCTTTTATCAAAAAAGAAAAGGAAAAAACACTCGTAATTACCTTTCCTCTAGCTACTTGAGCTATATTTGTCCACGTTACAAAAAGTGTTTCCACAATACCATGTCAATAACTCATAGCAGGAGATTCGAACCCAATTGCGTTAGTGAAATTTGAAACAAAGCTAATACTAAAACAAATTAATGGCATATGAGGTGATTCGGGTTTTCTCGGTCCAGTCCTTCTATTTAGGGCTTGATTAATTTTTCCAAACCATTTGTAAACGTAACATTTGCGGACGGTAGCCGGTAGGATAGCGATTGCGGTTGCTAGTGTTAGCAAAATAACAATCACAAAATTTGTTTTACACTATGTTTTGGATCACTTTAGAATGCTAAATTACAAAAAATTCTTCCTGCTAATGTTTGCGGCAGTAGGTGGTTAAAAGAAAAACCGTTTTAAGTCTTAAATCCAAATAAATTTAAACTTTCTTTTGACTCTTGGAGTCATGCTCTGAAGTTGTTAACAAATTTATTTGCCTGAGAGTATAAGTGCATTGCATCCGTCTAATCATACCAAAATAAATGTATTTTAATACCTATCAATTAAATTGAAGTGTTGTTCGTCGCATGCATGTATGTACGTACAATAATTATATAGAACTGTCGGGGAAATTGTGAATCATCACCGGCCGCCACATGAAATTATTTGCCTTTTGAAATTTATTAGCCTATGTTATAGTTTAAGGCTGGTAAGATTTTGGCGGCTATGGCCCTTGAAATATGGTAGACAAGATCATCCATATAAGATTTGTTTTTTTTTCACTTCTAAATTAATTAATGGGTGACTTGCGCGATTTTGTATTGTTCTTTAGTGGCTAGAAAAAAACCATTTAGCGATAAATTTATTTGAGCAAAAATTATGTTAGTGTAGTTTAGCAACTTTGTATGTACTTAGTAACGTAAAAATGTAAAATAATACATTTTAATGTAAACTATTTGTACATATTAATATTGTCCAAACAATCTGCAGTTTGTGAATCTTTTCACTGTATTCTCCATCTAGTATTACTATAATAAATTCCTCATCATCGAATATTATGTGAACATGATCACTTGCTGCTTCTTCTTGACCTTACAACTAAATATTTTGACCTAGAACTTGTTTTTCTAATTCATCCAAGTATCTTGATGAGTTTTTCTCCATGGATGAATTAGTATCCTATATCTCTAAGATATCAATCTCCACAGAAGATCTTGTCTTAACTGATGTGCTCCTATTAACCAAACTAATAATTTAGAAAAAGTTTTGTTCCTATTAACCAAACTAACAATACTGACGAGTTTTTTTTTTTATAATTTTTATCAAATCATTTCAGGCCAAAAAACAGTTTGGAGTAAGAGTAGAAATAAAAATGTCGTCTTCTTGGTAGCAAATTTTGTTGTCTTTGTTGTTAATCTCAAACTTATTTACTCAAATATAGATAAGGGGGATTTATGAATTTTTCTATTCTGATCTTAGAATCTTTCTATCTTGATCTAATAAAACTATGAGCATATATATACTTATTTTAAGTCGCTTGTTTAGGCACCGGTTTACTTTATTTACAAGCAATTGTCCAATACAGTGAACAAAGGAATGACGATCGAGTTGTCCACATTACCTCTAATTACACTGGTATCCATGGTTATGTCTGTCAGTTGGGCTTTGACCCAATTGGTTTACCTGGTAGTCAGTAATGCAGGTGGTCTGACTACCCCATGACACTTAGTCGGGAGGCACACCAAACTCGGGATAAGCAGAGTGGTAGCCCGAAGGACCTAGCCGTCTAGCACGGTGGACAAGTCTACTATGTAGCACCTCGGTGCGTTCCTACCGGGGCCGACCGCATAGCCGATAGGGTATATAAAAAAAAAAATAATAAAAAAAAAAAATCCATGGTTATGTCCCTTGCATAAGAGAAGTGGAATACCATGTAAAGAAAAATTAGAAACATATGAAAAACATATTCCCATGAGAATTTATGTTCATGAGCTAAGGCTAGGTGGCTCAATCCAAAGATGAACAATGCAATTTTTGGTGCTTATGTGATGTGGTGGCGGAAGCTAAAACGGGGAGGTGAAGATCGGCTCTGTTTTGAGACGTTAAAACAGAGTATTTACGAGTGAAAATAGAGACGAAAGTGGAGATGGGATGTGAGGTGGTTTAGATGAATCGATGGAGATGGAGCTGAAGCGAGATGGAATCAAAGTGGAAGTCCTCCTTCGAGGGCTTGACACAAGCTCTTTTGGTTGCTAAGGCTACCTTTTTTTGGTTTTTTTTTTCTTTATTAATTCAAATCAATGATATTGATAGGGCCGGTCCTGAGCTAAAGCACATGAAACAAGGGCTTTAGGCGCCAAAATTATCCTATATATATTAGGGGTAACATTTTTGTCCAATAGTTGTTTCATGGTCTAGTGGTAAGGACATTTTCCTCTTACACAAGCAAGCTGGATTCAATTCCACACACTGATTTTCTTTTTCTGCTTTGGGCAGCAAATATAATAATGATACCAACCAACGTTGTGTTGGCCTAGTGGTAAATCTCCTATGTGTCCTAAATCAAACTAGATAAGCTATTGAGCTTATCCTAATTAAAAGTTTAAAACAAATCCAAAACTAAATAAATAAAGGACTCTTGTTGGACACGTAACACAACACCAAAGCCTCTGTTCAACGACTCAAAATACCCGATAATGCGCTGCATCATTATTTGAACTTAAAGTTGTCTCCTATTACCTCCAACATAAACCATTACAGGTGGGAACATAATTGGATTTACTAAATTCTTACCTCTGACTAAGGGTCTAAATGGAAGTGCGGTTCGGCTCCGGTGCGGTGACCCTAATCACATGGTCACCAACGAATGGATCTCCGATTTCACAGTGATGTGTTTCAAAAGCGTGGAGGGTGCGATGACTTCTATGAAAATTAAAGGTGCAACAAATCACACTTAAAAGCTCCGTTTGTGGTGCGGCAAGGTTACATAAACTTGTCATTTTACAATTTTGTCCCTATCTATTTTCCACACAAAATCATTTTGTTTGGAAAAAACGGAATAATACTTTTAGCAAGAAAATTCAAAATCATGTTTTTTTAACGGGAAAACGGAAAATCACGTTTTTGGCGGGAAAACACGGGTTCACGGTTTTGGCGGAAAAACACGGAATCACTTTTTTGGCGGAAAAAACTGTAAATCACGTTTTTGACGAAATCACGTTTTGGCCGAGAAAATGCAGGATCAAATTTTTGGAGGGAAAACACGAAATTCTTTTTTTTACGGAAAAACGCGGAATCACGTTTTGGCGGGAAAAGACGGAATCACGTTTTTGGCGGGAAAACACGGGATCATATTTTTGGCGGGAAAATGCGGGATCATATTTTTGGCGGGGAAACGCGGGATCATATTTTTGGCGGGAAAACGGAGAATCACGTTTTCGACGAAATCACGTTTTTGACGGGAAAATGCGGGATCACGTTTTTGGCGGGAAAACGCGGGATCACGTTTTTGGCGGGAAAATGGAGAATCACGTTTTTGACGAAATCACGTTTTTGACGGGAAAATGCGGGATCACGTTTTTGGCGGGAAAACACGGGATCACGTTTTTGGCGGGAAAACGGAGAATCACGTTTTTGACGAAATCACGTTTTTGACGGGAAAATGCGGGATCACGTTTTTGGCGGGAAAACGCGGGATCACGTTTTTGGCGGGAAAACAAAGAATCATGCTTTTGACGAAATCACGTTTTTGGCGGGAAAACACGGGATCATGTTTTTGACGGAAAAACGCGGGATCATATTTTTGACGAAACCACGTTTTTGGCGGGAAAACGGAAAATCACGTTTTTGGCGGGAAAACACGAAATCACGTTTTTGACGAGAAAACACGGAATCACGTTTTTGGCGGGAAAACAAAAAATCACGTTTTAGACGAAATCATGATTTTTGGGAGAATAACAAAATCATAGAATGTAAGAAAACGTGAAATTACTTTTTTTGGCGGGAGAACACGAAATCGCATTTCTAGGAGAAGATACATCAAATAAATAATTAAAGCATTAATAACAATAATAATATAACCAATACCCTTTTTAGTAAATTTGTCATCCAGTCGCACCCAAATCAGTTTCTCATTCGGAAAAAATATGATAACGGATCGTAGCCGAATCGCATTACCATTCATAAATTTAATTAATCACACCGCACCCAAACTACATCGCTACCTCACTCAAATCGGAGTCACACCTAAATCGGAGTACCATTCGAAGCCTAACTCTTACGTGAAGCCAAAAATAAGCTAATGAACAGAATGACAAAGATTTCAAACCCTGCTAATCTTATTATATACATACAGTCAAGTAAAACATAAGATGTTGTCACGCGTTAAATCTAAATTTGTTAATATATTTTTTAAAAAATAAAAACATGTTCCTAATACTATTGATAAAAAGGAAATATATACATAAGCTTCAATTGGTAACCATAATTTAGGAAAAGAATGAGAAGGAATGTGATATTCCTCTTTGTTCCTCAATATTTTTACCATTTACAAGTAATATTTTTTCCACACCATTCCTCTACATTCCTCACCAAAAGAGGAACACTAGAACAAAATGTTCCTCTCCAAAATTGATGAGAAACAAAATGGAACAAAAAATGAACAAATATTGAAATTCGTTTTTTTTTTATTTTAAAATAAATAAAAAAGAATTTTATCAATAATATATGTATTTTATTATATAAGAATTTTCATACCTTCATAATATATTAACAGAAAAATATTTTTGATAAGAATTTCATGTTGAATTACTCTTAAGTCTTCATTTGAAAATTATATAAATAGTAAAATAAATTTGAAAATGTTTATATTGTAAAAGAATAATATATTTTAAATTACTCTTTCTATTGTAAAAGAATAATATATTTTAAATTACTCTTTATTTTATGTTAATATTAAATATTATTATTTAAAATGATATATATATATATATATATATAAATTTAGTTCACAAATTTTAGTCTCAAATTAAATATAAAATTAAATAAATATAAAAAATATTTAGTATTTTTCATTGAAATTTGATTTATTTACTATTTAATATATCTTTAAAGATATTTTTATTGTTTGGTTACCATTCATCATAATAGTACATTTTATTCATTCTCTGCATCTTTTCTTTTTTGTTCCTTAAAAATTGTTTGTTCCATTCCGCATTGTTCTTTTTATTCATTTTTTTTTGTTCTTTTAATGGTTACCAGTCGGAGCCAATATCTCCTTACTAATATTACGGAAGTACATAACTAAAATTAACATTATCTTTTATCAAAAATTACATCAAATTACTATTAAAAATATATGTTTCAAATAACAAACTAATAACTAGATTGGCACCCGATGTGCGGGTTTAATTTTTTTAAATTAAAACTAAATATAAAAAATACATATATTAAAATTTATTTGTAAGTAGAAACTATATTTAGGAAGTAAATAGAGAATATTTTTTAGTTACAGAAAATAGTTATTTATATATTCAATTTTTGCTTTAATACACTAATTTGCATGTCTATATTTTAAAGTTATTGTAACATTTATTATAATAATCTAGTAACGTTAAACTATCAATTACCAAAAAAAATTTCAAAATATTCATCATTACTCTTATTGCCAAATCTCAAAAAAGTGATGTCGCAATCTCACCTAAAATACGATTCCACACATTCTTCAGAAAATGCTTTACATGTAAATCGCCGGTCAAACTATCATCTTATTTACACTCATTTACAAATCTACTTTATACTTTACGACTCAAAATAATGTGTTATTAAATTAAATCATGACATATGGTAAAAAATTTAATCGATAGACTTGACACATGTCACAATCATATTAATTATATGAGTTACTAACTGTGAAAACCAAAATTTATATAATAAGATAGTCACTAAGGGTAAATATGTCAAGTACTAATTTCGGCAATTTAATTACTTTTTCAAAACAAAAATGTTTTAATAGTTTTCAAAAATATATAATAAACCAATAAAATTGTATAAATAAGAATTGATATCTAACGTATCATATTAAATTGTTATTAATCATCATACTTCACGTCTCATCTTGTTTGATTTTATTTTTACGAAACAAATAAATCACCACATCATCTATATAATAAAAAAATAGTTATTTTCCCGCATATGCCATGACTTGAATTAAAAAAATATATATAAATGGTTCAACCTATAAATTAAGAAAAATAGTATTGTGTCAAAAATTCCACATCAAATATGGAGATAAGTGATAGTCTAATAACATTATATAAAAAGAACATATTAACAAGATAAAGAAAACAAAATTGAAAAGTAGGTTACTTAATAAGCTCTAAAATTTGAATATTTATATTCTGTTTCATCCATATTTTTAGTTGAAATGCATAATTAATAAAATAAGAGAAATATTTAAAATATTTTAACTTTAAAAAAAAAATAGATTAACTTGATAGTTTTTAAGAAAAATATGATAAATATTTTTCATATCAATAAATTTAAAAATTATAAATACTCTAATTTATTTCTAAAATAAATATATTATAAATATTTTATTTGATGTAAAAATTGAAATTTTTAATATTATAATTTGATTAAAGAGAAAAAAAAATTAAGAGTTCACAAGTCGTATGATGTAATGAGTTAGGATAGATAGCGATTAAATGGAAAGTATTAAGATCATATGCTGAGATGGCTCAAATATGCTTTGACACCTTGAAAGTTTTGCAAAATTGATTATAAAACTTTATCATTTGTCCCACATATTTGTAATTGTAGTACGACATAAATTCAATTGTAACCATTATTTGCAATTGTATAACCACATATTTACAATTTCATATACAAAATAATCTAATATAGATATTTTAGTTCTTAAAACATATTAATTGATTATAACTATATTAGTTTTTAATAAAAATATTATCCTGCACATAATTATAACTACTTTATAAAAAAAAATTAACCAAACTTTAAAAAAAAAAAATTATCTGGGGTTGTCTTATGAAAGATTTAATAAAATCGAGATTTATTCAATAAAATCATCTAACTAAAATAAATATTTAACAAAAATAAGACCTAAAAGTGTTTTTACTATAATAACATCACTTAATATTTTTTAAAAACATCAATGTGTGTTGTAACACGGACCACAATCTAGTATTTTGTAGAGTAATGTAAAAGAAGTTGATATAAAGGCTGCGGCAAATCGAAGTCTTCACTAATCTATAATTATATAGGTAAACACTCGTGTATATAGTTTTAACATAATCGATTTGGTTGTCCATTGTTGTGAACAAAGCAAAGATGAGTTGTCCTCCTATGGCTTTAATGAAGGTATAGAGGTTAGTATATCTCTTTATCCTCCATGTCCTCCTCCTCGGAGTCGTTATGACGAGAAATGAAAACAAAATTCAACATGTTGTTTTGGGCTGTTACTTTATATGCTTGATATAGTAATTTCTCTTAGAAAGTGACTGATTAAGTAACTGGAGTTTGAATTAAATTAAATAATGTGGTTAGAATACCGTATTCAATGAACTAGAATCTCAAAAGAATTGCGCATATAAATGTTTTTACTTTTTAGAGTGCAGTTGTCCAAAATTTGTAGTTCTTTTTTGCAGACTTTGTGCAGCATAGAGAACTGAAAATGTGGACATAACATGTGTCCTCAACATTGCTTATTTTATTGGTTTTTTCCTCCGGCGACAGTTGTAAGACATTAACTAGTAGTCCTATCGAAGGGTCTAATCGGTGACCGTCTCAATTATCGCGAGTAATGATTATGCCTATATTCATTTCATAAGCTGAAAATATACTATTTCTAAGTAGTTTGCGATTATAAGAGCAAGCTTCCGTCTTTCGATATTTCTTGATAGAGTTTTGATTAAAAGAGGCAACTTTTGAATTTTTCCTTTGCGATTAATCTGAAATTAACCTAGAACTCGAAGGGTATATCTATATTCAACAAAAAGGTATGAACTTCGAGGTCTAGATTCAAATTCCGTTTTCTGTTTTCATGTTCTGAATTCCATACCTATATGCCCGAAAAAAAATCATTACTTTGGCATTGTTTTGTTTGTATTTAGGAGCCGGATTCAACGAACACAATTTACTACGTGTCAAACTTCCATCTCCTACCCATTGTGGAAGTCATAGTAGGTCCGACTATGTGGGATCATGATAGACTCCTAGATGAGGATCTACTCCCAAGAACACACTTTGTTGGTTTTGAACATGAAAGATACAGCGGAATGGAAGAAGGGCGAGATCAAAGGTGGAAGATGAACGGACAAACGGATGAGCGGATGCAGCGGATTGAAGAGGGAACGAATTGTACTTTCAAGAGAGGTGGAAATCTCTTAGACTACGAGCTTGAATACAACTTAGATATTACACACTAAGAAGGAAACAAGTTGAGAAGATATTACGCACTTCTAGGATCAAACAAGAAAAGAGAGATTTTTGATAAAAAATGTTTGATGGTTTGCAAATGAGAGCTACAAGGAGAATATAAAGAAGAGGAGGATGAAGGAGAAGAGAGGAGAAGGAGAACATGCACGAGCATGCACAAGTCCACACTCATGCAAGCTCATGCAAAGTGTCTAGGAAATTACAAAGGCATTAAATGCAAAGTTTGAACATAAAAATAAGATAATGGGCCAAGGGAAAGTGATGGGCCACGAATTGGGCTGATAAAGGGAGGCTTGAATTGGGACAAAACTTGACAAAGGAAAAAGAGTGCGTAAGCAACACTTATCCCTTTACCGAGCACTTTTGGCCGTGGTCATCATAAGGGAGACTTGGGCCACGTCTTCTTGCTTCTTGTCTAGCTTCCTAAGTAGTCCATTGATTGCTTGATTGAGCTTTTTGGATCTTGATCGAGTTAGAGGACCCGCCGGGACGATTAGTGCTTCCTCCGGTTCAAGCTGCTCCTCGGCTACATGCTGCTCCTCGGGTTCGTGTGGTGCGGTTGTGTTGGCCATGGTCTCATCATCCTCTCCCACTTGAAAAAGATTTGACCTCAAATCCAAATTATCTGCAAAATAAGGAAGAAGATCAGAAACATTGAAGCTACCATTCACCGTGTACTTATCTTGGAGATCGAGTTGGTAGGCGTTGTTGTTGATCTGTTTGAGCACTTTGAAGATGACTTCCCTTCGCCCTTTGTTCGCATACTTCTCGTAAAGCTTCGTTCGGGCTTCAAGATTTTCCTTAACCTTCTTGTGAACCTGTTTTACTAAATCGGCTTTCTTTTTGCCATCTAAACTTGATCTTTCACTCAAAGGTAAAGGCATTAGATACAAAGGAGAAGTGGGTTTGAACCCGTAAACGATTTCAAAAGGAGAAAACTTAGTCGCGGAATGCATCGAATGATTATAAGCAAATTCAATATGCGGCAAGCAATCTTCCCAAGTCTTAAGGTTCTTTTTAATGAGCACACGCAATAATGTAGACAATGTTCGATTCACAACTTCAGTTTGACCATCAGATTGCGGATGACATGTAGTAGAGAAAAGCAATCTAGTTCCTAATTTTGACCACAAAGTTTTCCAAAAATAACTAAGGAACTTAGTATCACGATCGGAAACTATGGTCTTAGGTATTCCATGAAAACGAACAACTTCTCTAAAGAACAAGCTAGCAACATGAGATGCATCATCGGTTTTATGACATGGAATGAAATGCGCCATTTTAGAAAAGCGATCAACAACCACAAAGATAGAATCCTTACCCGTCCTAGTCCTAGGCAATCCTACCACAAAGTCCATAGATATATCATTCCAAGGATGCAAGGGAATAGGTAAAGGGGTATACAAACCGTGGGGTTGAACCTTAGCTTTCGCTTGCTTACAAGTCACGCACCGTTCACAAAGTCGTTCGACATCTCTTTTCATGTGCGGCCAATAGAAGTGTTCTTGCATTACCTTGTACGTTTTAGCAACTCCAAAGTGTCCCATTAAACCACCTCCATGAGCTTCCCTTAGAAATAATTCTCGCAAAGAAGAGTGAGGCACACAAAGTCGATTTTCAAAGAACAAATAGCCATCATGCCGATAATATTTTCCAAAGGCAAAATTTTCACAAGATTGGAATATTTTGCTAAAATCAGAATCATTAGCATACAAGTCTTTTATTTGTTCAAATCCCAACAATCTTGCATCCAAAGAAGTAAACAAAACATACCTTCGAGATAATGCGTCGGCTACAACATTGGGCCTGATTGGTAACAGCTGTAGCTTTACATTTTTTGATGTAGAAATATGACTGTAGGTTTATTTGCTGTGGCTGTAGATTTTATTGCTGTAGTATTTTGGCTGTAGAATTTAAAATTTTGGAAAGTTGAAAATTATGTGCTTTAGGAAAAAAGGCTTTCTACAGCCAAAAAAATGAATTAAGGAAATATTTTGGCTGTGAGAAAAAAAAAGAAAGCCAAAGCTTCTAAAGCTTGATTGGATGTATTTCAAATCTTTAGAAATTTTTTTGCTTTGTAAAGACTCTAAAGCACTTGCCAATCAGGCCCATTATCTTTACCTTTTTTGTACTTAATCACATATGGAAAGGTTTCTATGAATTCGACCCACCGTGCATGACGTTTGTTGAGCTTTTGTTGACCTTTTAAGTGCTTGAGAGACTCGTGGTCGGTATGAATGACAAACTCTTTTGGCCATAAATAGTGTTGCCACGTTTGTTTGTAGTGCTCGGACCAATGCGTAAAGCTCTTTGTCGTAGGTCGGATAGTTGAGTGTTGCTCGTCCTAACTTCTCACTAAAGAACGCTATGGGCTTATGATCCTGCATCAAAACAGCTCCAATACCTAACCTGGAGGCGTCACACTCAATCTCAAAGGTTTTCATAAAATTAGGAAGAATTAAAACGGGAGAATTAGTAAGCTTCTCTTTCAAGGCTTGGAAGGCGTCTTCTTGGGCAACTTCCCATTTAAATCCAACGTCCTTCTTGATAACTTCTGTAAGTGGCGCGGCAATGGTGCTGAAATCCTTGACAAATCGTCGGTAAAATCCCGCTAAACCGTGGAAGCTTCTTACCTCACTTACATTCTTAGGACTTGGCCATTCTCGAATCGCCTTGACCTTTTCTTCGTCAACCTTGATTCCATCTGCACTCACAACAAAGCCTAGGAAAACAAGATTATCCGTGCAAAAGGTGCACTTCTTGAAGTTCGCATATAACTTTTCCTTTCGAAGTAAGTCCAAAACGAGTTTAAGATGCATGACATGATCTTCTAAGTTCTTGCTATAAACCAAGATGTCATCAAAATAAACAACAACAAATAATCCAATATGCTTCCTAAGGACATGAATCATCAATCTCATGAAAGTAGTAGGTGCATTTGTTAACCCAAACGGCATAAGTAACCATTAATATAATCCTTGTTTAGTTTTAAAGGCCGTTTTCCATTCATCACCTTCTTTCATCCGGATTTGATGATAACCACTTTTAAGATCAATTTTCGAAAATATGCTAGAACCATGCAACTCATCAAGCATATCATCTAAACGAGGGATAGGGTGGCGATAATTAACCGTAATATTATATTGTTGATGGCTCGGCAGTCCACGCACATACGCCAACTGCCATCTTTCTTTGGTACTAGTAACACCGGAACGGCACACGGACTCATGCTTTCTCGGATATGTCCTTTATCCATAAGCTCGTTCACTTGTCTCTCGAGTTCTTTGGTGTCGGTTGGGTTGGTGCGATAAGCTGGTCGGTTTGGTAAAGCGGCTCCCGGAACAAAGTCGATTTGATGTTCGATCCCTCGGATGGGTGGTAAACCTATGGGATTATCTTCCGGAAACACGTCCTTAAACTCTTGCAAAACCAACTTGATCTTACTCGGTAGCACCGGTTCGGGATTAGTTGAACAAGTAAGAGTTTCTTTGAAAACAAAGAGTAGGCTATTTTTATGACCTACCTTATTCTTACCCTTGGTATCGATCGGTTCGGTTGGTTTGATGGCCCGTTGCTCCATACTTAGCTGATCTAGATAGATTTCATGCGGAGTCATCAGAATAAGAGTCGTTTTTCGGCCGTTGTGTTCAAAGGTGTGTCAGTTAGTGAAGCCATTGTGGAGAACTTGTCGATCCGATTGCCATGGACGTCCAAGAAGAATGTGACTAGCATCCATCGGTAGTATATCACACATGATCTCGTCTTGATACTTGCCGATTGATAACGGAACCTTGACTTGTTCGTTGACGGACATCTCACCATTTTTGTTAAGCCATTGGAGCGAATACGGTCTCGGGTGTATAAGCACTTCTAAACCAAGCTTCTCAACCATACTTCTACTCGCAACATTGGTACAGCTTCCTCCATCAATGATCAAGCTACATACCTTACCTTTGACTAAGCATCTTGTGTGAAACAAGTTTTCCCTTTGCGCTTGCTCTTCGGCCTTAGTTAGAACACTCAATGATCTTCTCGAAACAAGCAACTCTCCTTTAGTTGGGGCTTCCAAACTCTCTTCCATTGAATCGTTTTCCAAACGTTCATCTTCGGATTCTACTTCACCATTATCTCTAAGGACCATGATCTTTTTGTTAGAACAATCGCTCGCGTAGTGCCCAAGTCCTTGACACTTAAAGCATCGAATATCTCTAGCCCTTGTGGTCACTTCCTTACCCTTTCCTTTCGGGTCTGGATCTAGCGATTTCGGCTTGACGAATGGCTTGTAGTCCTTTTGGTAGACGGACTTCTCTTCCTTTTGATAACTTGGTTTTTCCGAGTTGTATTTGGGCTTGACGGCGCCGTAGCTTAATCGGGAATTTCTTCTTTTGATTTGCCGTTCGAACATGACCACTTTGTGAAGCAGCTCATCAAGTTCCACATAGTGTTGAGTTTCTAGGCGATCTTGGATTTCTCGGTTAAGACCTCCTATAAATCGGGACATAACGGCTTCTCCATCTTCTTGAATATTGGCTCTTAGCATAAGCGTTTCCATTTCTTTAAAATATTTCTCGACCGTCTTGCTTCCTTGGACCAAATTCCTCAACCGTTGATGTAGTTCACGATGGTAATGACTTGGCACAAATCTCTTTCGCAAGATGGTTTTCAACTGATTCCATGTTTCGATCGGATAGTCTCCGGCACGTCTTCGGCTGGTAACAAGTTGATCCCACCAACTTAGCGCGTAGTCGTAGAACTCAGTAGCCGCAACTTTAACCTTGTTGGCCTCGGTACACTCTTGACAAACAAAGACTAACTCAATTTTCTGCTCCCACTCCAAGTAAGTATCCGGATTGTTGGTTCCGTGAAAAGCGGGAATCTTGAGTTTTATTTTTCCCAAAGGATCTCTAGGCGGGGGTCTTTCTCGTCGCTGCCTACGTTGACTATTGTGAGAAGAGGCATGACTATAGTAATTTCTTGCTTCCTCATCTTGCCTTGGTTCCTCTCGGTGCTGCCTTTGACGTTGATTTGGTTCCGGGTTGATTTGATTCAAGTGTAGAGCACCAAGCTTCTCGTCAATCATTGTTGCCATTGCAGCTGTGACGGATTTCAAGATTTTTCTCTCCAAGCTAGAGGTGGATGACTCTTCGTCTTCAGATGTCACCATTGTACCTGAAAAATCGAAAATCTAACAAGTAAACAGTCCAAAAACAGACAAATCTAAACGGATCTGGAAAAATATCAAACGATTCCATAAATTCTAAAATCAATTTTCAAAAATACTAGACTCGTTACTGGTTCAAATACAATTGGTTTAACAATTTTTCAACGAGCCAAATATTTTTAAAAATTAAAACAAGATGCGATCAGAAATCTGGAAAAAGTGAAATCGAGAAAAAATAGAAAATTTAGAGTTGGAACTTCAAAACCTGGTAACAAAGTGGCTCTGATACCACATGATAGACTCCTAGATGAGGATCTACTCCCAAGAACACACTTTGTTGGTTTTGAACATGAAGGATGCAGCGGAATGGAAGAAGGGCGAGATCGAAGGTGGAAGATGAACGGACAAACGGATGAGCGGATGCAGCGGATTGAAGAGGGAACGAATTGTACTTTCAAGAGAGGTGGAAATCTCTTAGACTACGAGCTTGAATACAACTTAGATATTACACACTAAGAAGGAAACAAGTTGAGAAGATATTACGCACTTCTCGGATCAAACAAGAAAAGAGAGATTTTTGATAAAAAATGTTTGATGGTTTGCAAATGAGAGCTACAAGGAGAATATAAAGAAGAGGAGGATGAAGGAGAAGAGAGGAGAAGGAGAACATGCACGAGCATGCACAAGTCCACACTCATGCAAGCTCATGCAAAGTGTCTAGGAAATTACAAAGGCATTAAATGCAAAGTTTGAACATAAAAATAAGATAATGGGCCAAGGGAAAGTGATGGGCCACGAATTGGGCTGATAAAGGGAGGCTTGAATTGGGACAAAACTTGACAAAGGAAAAAGAGTGCGTAAGCAACACTTATCCCTTTACCGAGCACTTTGGGCCGTGGTCATCATAAGGGAGACTTGGGCCACGTCTTCTTGCTTCTTGTCTAGCTCCCTAAGTAGTCCATTGATTGCTTGATTGAGCTTTTTGGATCTTGATCGAGTTAGAGGACCCGCCGGGACGATTAGTGCTTCCTCCGGTTCAAGCTGCTCCTCGGCTACAAGCTGCTCATCGGGTTCGTGTGGTGCGGTTGTGTTGGCCATGGTCTCATCAGATCATGTTCTAAAATCTCCTCTCGGTGTTATTGTACAGTTTCGACGGCTTAATTTTAGGTGGAGCTCGAAAATAGTTCATCATCATCTTTTAAGCAAACAACTTGTTTGCGAAAACGAATATAAGTTGTGGTTTTTGATCCTGGGACAGCAATCTATTTTTAGATCTATGTTGACTTCAGAGATTAATTACATGAACCATCTGGTATTTTGAACGAGTATGCAACCAAGGATTTCTCTTGATTCATAGTACTATTTGTCTCATAATAATTTGTGCTAAGAAAAACTGATATATTATGGTTTTGGGTATGTGCACAAAAGACGTACAAGGTAGATGATCCATAAACGTTTTGAGATATATTATGTTATCAACATCGTCCAATTCAATAATATACATATTTTGGTAAGATGACAATTTGATGTTTCTTTAATCTTAACTTACATATGATTTTTTCATATGTAGTAAGAGTTATAGTTAATTAACGGATCTAGAATTTTGTTTTTAATGTTAAATTTTTCGATAAACAAAGATATTTATGTACAAAATAAATTGAAAACAAGACTAAAAGCTAGAAAGATGTGACGTTTTTTAAAAAAAAATTATAACCACATATTTGAAACCAACGACGAAAAAAACCTCCAAGCTTGTGTTATTTTTTCGTATTAAAATTTTTTTTATATGGTGCTCAATAATCTTCTCCTATATATTTGATAACATTTTAAAATATTTATGCAGAGTTATTTTTGTGGATGTAGGATTCACACACTCAAGTATTTTTATTAAGTAGGAAAGATTATTCTTGAGGGACAAAAAATAAGAATGTAAAAAGCTTATGAACTGCTACAAAAATTGCTATAGTATTTCTTGCTCGAGAAAAAGATCCCCTTTACATGGCCATTGGCCTTTATATTTATACATAGAAAAACGACATTTAAATGGCTAATTAAGTACAATTATTCTCTCTTAAATGTGTCCGTTTTGATCTTTGATTTTAATGCTCAACGTTCGAATTTGAGTTGATTCTGATCTTCATGGGCCTCGCCTTTTGGCCCAAATGTCCTTGGACCGACTCAACCATGACTTCGTCTCCGGACTCGTGTCGAGGTGCAGTCACTTCGGATTCTCCTTATGGTGATAACCACTTCGATTGTTCTTTTGACTTATGGGTCTAATGGGCTTTATCCTTTATGGGCCGTTACCCTGACTACGTGGCAATATAATGCCTTGACCGGAGCCGGAGGGAGACCTTGGTTGGTCCTGGACCTCTGGTGCGGGATCCGACACCAACAATTAGCCCCCCAAGTTCTTCGAAGTGCCATTCCAATCCGGAGGACTTTAAATGCTTAAATGACCAAAGATTGCGCTCGAGAATCTTTCTGATTTCCCGCCAAAAATCTCATCACTCCTTTAATTTCGGTACTAGCCATTTTTACCCGAGTGACATCTGTCATCATTATGACCGTATATTAATTAATTACTATTAAAACGAGAAAAACCTTCCCACTTCCCACACAACTTCCGAGGCGGTTCCATCATTTAGCTTGTGTAAGGTAACTTCTTTTCATCATCATTTTCTACTTTTACTTTTACATTTGCACTTTATTCGAAACTTCTCTCTTCTTTTCCTTTGCCAAATTTCTCTTCGTCGGATCTTGAACCTTTCATTTTCCCCAATGACTTCTGATTCTGAAAGACCCGAATCTCCGTCATTCGACGATAGGCGCTCTAGTAATGACGAGTGCACTCGCCCTAATGATATTGCCGGTCCGCACTATAGATCCACTTATACTCTTCAATCCCTCGAGCGGTTGAGAGAGCTTTGCCGGATTCCGCCGGAAATTATGGCGGAAGCACAAATAGCTGACCCCACAGAATCCCCAGAGAACCATCGCGATGGTTACTTCTGTGTGTACGAGATTTATTTCAAGGGTTGCGGATTAACCTTCCCACTTCCCGAAGCCCTAGTTCGGTACTTGGCGGTTCTCGAGATCGCTCTTCCTCAATTAACCCCCAATCTTCTCCGAACCATACTTGGAATTATAACAGTAGCGGCGGAAGCCGGATACATTATAGGGGTCCCCGAGCTGAATGAGCTTCTAAGCGTGAGAAGTTCATCGAAGAAGACAGGGTATTTCTCGGCATACCCTAACGCTAACAGGAACGTCATTTCACATCTTCCAAACAAGGATGAAAATTGGCATCACCCTTGGTTCCTGATTAAGAAAACCCCTGCTTCGATTGGAAGTCTATCAGATTTACTCCCATCGAAGTG
The DNA here is from genome assembly GCF_000004255.2 of Arabidopsis lyrata subsp. lyrata. Taxonomy (NCBI): domain Eukaryota; kingdom Viridiplantae; phylum Streptophyta; class Magnoliopsida; order Brassicales; family Brassicaceae; genus Arabidopsis; species Arabidopsis lyrata. Next base: position 6,234,275 of record NW_003302552.1, read on the forward strand.
GTCCGCGAAATCTGGTAGAAATTAGGTCGCATACATTCCTCCAATTTTATTATTCCTATTGATTAAACTTGTTATTTTCCCTTCGCAGCTTTCGTCGCTCCGACTTTACCAACTGAAGAATTCATTGGCTTCTTCAAAATAATCCTCGAAGGGGAAACCCTTTGGAATTCATTCACTCTCGAACGGTTCAGAGAAGCCAATCGAAAACTCAGGATGAGCCCTCCCAATCAACTTCATCGTCTTCCGCCTCCTCCCTCAACCCAGGGAATGTCAGCTCGGGCTCTCACTGCCCAGCGAAAAATGATTTCCAAGCCGATGGCTGAGGCTTGTGATGAGAAAAAGGCGTTCCTTGCGACCGCCATTGACAAAAAAGATTATAGCAAAACCTTATTGGTTGACGACGGTAGCACCGAAGGAGCCAGATCCGTCGCCGTTTTCAGATTGACACCTCGACGTGAACGTCACGATGACCGTCCTCCCCGGAGGCTCCAATCTCCTAACCGCGACTCTCCTCGATCTTCCCGAGATGACTTTAGCAACGAACCGCTTAAGGATCTAATTCTCAAAAAGAGGGACAGGTCATCCCGCAGTGGTTCTTCTCCGCGAAGAGAGAAGTCAAGGGCCCGGACTGACCGTTCTCCTCGATCGTCCCCTCCTACTGAACCAATGGGTCGTCCTCGTCCGGTCGATATGTCTTCTTCTTCTCAACGTAGTGGCGAGAAGACGAACCTGAGTGCAGCTCCTCAGAAGGAAAGTTCTGAGTCTCGAGATGACTCTCCGAAGACAAAGCCTACTCTTGTTCCTGAGATCAAATCGCTCTCAGGTATGACGATATATCCGTATTCTTTTCTTTTCATCTTGTACTTATTTTGAATTTCTAAGACCTTTCCTCTTTTGCTTTCGTAGCCATGGAGAAAGAGGGTAACGTTTTTCGGTGCTTCAAAACCCGATCAGGTGCGATCCTGCCGAAGTTCAACAAGTGGCGCTCTGCAATTCGTGAACAATACCTACTTCATGCTCATCATTCATCTCGGGTTAGTTCCGCTTCATTTTTCTGACTTCACTATCATTCCTCGAACTGATCCGTCATTTCGGGTTTATGTGTAATATCAAGCTAACGGCGAGCTCAATGACATAATTGAACATTACGAAGGGTTGGTCATTGGTCGGGAGAAGGAGATCGATACGTGGAAGAGCAAGTTTTCTAATCTCGAGGCTGACCTCCATTCTTCTACCGACTCCAAGCATGATCTGGAGGACAAGGTTGATGGTCTATCATCCGAGCTTGCGAAGATAAAGGGGGAGCTGTAGGACCAGTACGACCGGAATTACAAGCTCCAGGATGAACTTTCTGGTGTTCAGGGTAGACTTCATGAGTCTGAATCATCCGCCGATACCCTGAACAATCAACTTACCGAGCTTCACGCGAAGTACCAGGCGATCGCCAAGTTGCGTGATTCCGAGTTAGCATGGTCAGCATCGAAGGCCAGAAAAGAGGTCAAGGGACGCGGGATAGAATTGATCCAAGGGGCTATCCGCTTCATCCAAACTGAGAAATCTAGGTCAGATCTAGAATCTGACATCAAAGAGCACGAGAGCAACCTGATCCTGTTGGATCAGATCTATGACAAAGATTTCTCCGAGGCGCAAGAAAGATCCAAATTGACCGCTAATTTATCTGAAAAACGGAGTCGCTTGGCAGCTCTTCCTGTTTCAACCTTCAACCCACAACACTTCGAGGAATTCTTTACTGAATCGCCTCCCCCAAGTGAATCGGGTCTAGACTGGGCATGTAATCCTCAGCTCTTGATACTTACTATCTCTTTCTTGCCCTATAATATATATATTTCTTTGTTGACTGGAACTATCCTTCCTAGGCTCAAGTGAGGCGGAAGATGCCGCCCCTCCCGAAGTTCTAGCCGCACCGGAGGTCACCCCGACGGATGGTTGTACCGTGGAAAGCGGACCAGGAGCTTCGCCTGACCAGGCACCAGCCAAGGAGGTGGATGAAACTTTGACAGCTGAGACGGAGTCCGAGGTGGTCGTTAACCCGTAGTGGCTGTGTCCACTTTAAATTGGGGATTGTCCCATTTATTTCAAAACTTAATTTCGAACTTGTTTTTGCCTAAGGAGGCTTTATAATTATCCTTTTTTTTTTTAAACAAAATACTCGCCTGAGGAGGCTTTTAAACCTTTCTAGGTTATGATCCCAAGAGGGTTTGGTTAAAATTATGTGCGGGTTTGCAAAGTCCGCTTTTAACCTTTTGTGGCCTTGTGGTTATGTTTTCGAGATTTTTAGGCTGATCAGACCTTTCTCTTTAGAATGCGAGAACTGAGCTCGGCTTAAAGCGAGTTCCCCACTTCGGGTTTAGTCAACTCGGTAAATTTATTGGGCTTGGGCCTTAGAAACTTTTGTAGTTAATGCGACGGTTGTTCTTTCCCTTCTTATTTCTTGAAAGTAGGGAAAGCGGCTCGTCTTTAATGCAATAACTGTCTTTTCTCGATTTTCCAAAAATGGTTTAAGTTACTTGGGCACGCCATTATTAATGATTTTTCGATTCCAAGACAAACCCTATTCCTATTATAAATAGGAGATTGTTTGCCTTTTATCTTTTCTCAAGAAACTTCACAATTCATCCAACAAGCACCACATCAATAGAAAACGAAAACATAGTCCCCGTTGATCCCGGCAGCCCGCTTTTTCTGTCCGGCGATGGTTTTGAGCCGGCAGGTGTCCTCTTCCCGCACGCCGTGTTTCACTTCCCTTCAAAGGAAAAGAAAGAGGCTTGCGATTTCCTGGATAAGGTTTAGTATTTATCTTCTTTGATCAAAACTTTCCGCTTTCTCCTTTTTACCTACTTATCTTTATTCTAGGTTGTCGACAAGCACCGTCGCTTGTGCGACGAGAGGCAGCGGCTAGGTCTCAAAAGGCAAACACTAGAAGCTCGCATCGCCCGTGTGGAGAGGAAGATAAGAGCTCTGGAAAGTGATCCCTTTCAATGGGAATGGCGGAATTTTGATTCTGTTGCTGAGATCTCGAAGATGCTCCGGATGTATCTCCGTGCTAAGGGAGTTCCGGGGCCCGTGAATACCCCGGTCTATACCGCTCCATCTGAAGGCGAAGAAGAAGACGAGGAGGATACCAGCACCCGTCGAAAACGCGTTCGGGATCGTTCCGAAGTGGATGCCAAGAACAAGGCGTCTACTTCGAAAATCAAACCGGCGATGAAGGAGCCTGTTCCTGAGCCTCTTCCTTAAATGTTCCCTAACTCTGCTCCCATTTTGAACTCGTAATGGGCTTCGACCCCTTTTTTTTATTTATAGAAACATTTGCAATTCTCCTTATTCTTCAAAATATTCTCGGAGATACGCCTTTTAATGCAGGATTGGTTTAAGAGCATAAATCTCTCCGCGAATCACTCCAAGGAATATGACGTTCTTATAAATTTTAGTATCGATTTCCCTTTACTCCTCACCACTCTTTTTCATTTTAGCAGGTATGGAGTTCAACCTTCGATGTTCAGAATCTATGTCCGACTTCTCCAGGATCGGAATGATAAACGAAAATGTTCCAAATGAGCCAAACAGGCAACCTCTTCCACCTCGCGGTTTCTTCAGATCTCAGATCCGAGCTCCATGCGCTTTGATCAGGGATCTCCCAATCAGAGACCAAGGAACAACGATGGCATTCATAGATGCACTTGCGCTTCAACATCGGAAGCTTACATTGGAAAAGAGGAGACTCCGGAAGAGGATTATCCGGATGCAACGCAGGCTTACTACGGTAACGAGAGATTGTCACATCCTTGGTTCTCACCCCGGAGAATGGATCGAGCTTGGAATCTCTGACTTCGCTCGAATTCCGGACTGCATGATGCCAATCCTCGATCTTGCTGGTCAAGGAGTTGACGTGTTCTGCTCGTCAACAAGACTTCCCTAATCCGAAGTGTACGATGAGGGACATTCCATCTTATTTGTTTGAATAAACGCTCTATTTCCAATCTCTTGTATGTTCGCATAGCCGAACCTTTATTTGCTTCACTTGTTCGCTCAGTCGAACCTTTTCCTTTAATAAAGAAATAAAACAAATTTTTATTAATAGCTGAACTCGTTTCCGAGCTGCCTACGTACCCATTTCGGGATCAAGCCACACCGTAGTTCATGTACATAAAAATGCATGTAGCTTTAAACATAAAACTTCTTTAGGTTGATCACATTCCAAGGTCGCTTGACTGGCCTGTCTTCTAAGTCTTTCAATCTATAAACACCGTTCCAAACCACTTCGGTAACAATGTAAGGTCCTTCCCAATTAATGCCGAGTTTACCAGCACCTTCTTCTTTTTTATTGTCAAAGACGCGCCTTAACACATAATCTCCCACTAAGAACGGCCTACTTTTGACTTTAGAGTTGTAATATCGGGCTGCTGCCTGCTGGTAGTTCTGAATCCGAATCAAAGCTTGATCACGCCTTTCATTTATGGTATCTAGTGAATCATTAAGCATTGCTGAATTTTCTTCCTCATTTAATGGTGCTTCTGTTCTGCGAAGTCCGAGCACGTTGAATTCAGATGGTACTACTGCCTCCATGCCATAAACCAAAGAGAATGGAGTTTCTCCGGTAAGTCGCCTAGGGGTTGTAAGATAGGCCCATAGGACGGGTTGGAGTTCTTCATACCATCCTCCCTTTAGATGATTCAAACGTTTCTTGAGATTGCTTAGTATCGTCTTGTTCGCGGCTTCAGCTTGACCGTTTCCTTGCGGATATCGTGGAGTAGAGTAACTGACTTTGATTCCCCAGTCCGCACAAAAGGCATCAAACTCTTGTGAAATGAATTGTGGCCCGTTATCAGTGATTATTTCGTACGGAACTCCATGTCGACATATAATATTCTTCCAAATGAAAGTCTTCACCGCCGAATCCTTGATGCCAACATATGCCTCAGCTTCAATCCATTTCGAAAAGTAGTCCGTCAAGACCAAAAGGTATTGTACACCTCGATTTGATCTGTGCAATGGTCCAATGATGTCCATTGACCACCTCATAAACGGGTACGGGGCGGAGATGGAAGAGAATAACTCCAAAGGTTGATGGATCAATGGTGCATGGAGTTGGCAGGGCTTACATCTTTGGGCAAATTTAACACAATCCGTGATCATAGTGGGCCAATAGTATCCCATTCTTTTAACTTTAAAAGCCATAGCTCTTCCTGATGAATGACTCCCACATAATCCTTCATGCACTTCGCTCATGACGATTTCGACTTCGGGCCCAAAAATGCATAATAGGTAAGGGTCACTGACACCTCGTCTATATAATGCATCCTTTGATAGACAAAATTTCGCGCTATCGATTTTCATTTTCCTGGCCTGCCACTTATTCTTTGGGAGCTCGCCTGTCATGATGTAGTGCTTTATTGGCTCCCTCCAGTCAGCCCCCCAGTCTTTAGCCGGAATTTGGTCAACCTTGTTGTGGATGTCGGATTCACACACTCAAGTATTTTTGTTAAGTAGGAAAGATTACTCTTGAGGGACAAAAAATGAATATGTAAAAAGCTTATGAATTGCTACAAAAATTGAGGTGGTATTTCTTATTCGAGAGAAAGATCCCCCTTACATGGCCATTGGCCCTTATATTTATACATAGAAAAACAACATTTAATTGGCTAATTAAGTACAATTATTCTCTCTTAAATGTGTCCGTTTTGATCTTTGACTTTAATGCTTAACGTTCGAATTTGAATTGATCCTGATCTTCATGGGCCTCGCCTTTTGGCCCAAATGTCCTTGGACCGATTTGACCATGACTTCGTCTCCGGAATGGTGTTGAGGTGCAGTCACTTCGGATTCTCCTTATGGTGATAACCACTTCGACTGTTCTTTTGACTTGTGGATCTAATGGGCTTTATCCTTTATGGGCCGTTACCCTGACTAGGTGGCAATCTTTGGTTGGTCCCGAACCTCTGGTGCGGGATCCGACACCAACACTTGTGAAATACTCGCGGCTCTGGTTCGGGATGTTCGTTTGGTTCAAGAACATCCTCCTCGATTAACGGCTCGGTTTCTAATATCGTTTCTGGAATCACATCCTCTGCTAAGACAACAGGTTCCTTATTAGATGTGTTTGATCCCTTTGATTTCCTCCGTTTGATGAGTGGTAGTTCGACCTCCGGTTCGTCACGGTCACGTGCCGCTGCTCGAGATCTTGTAACGACGAGTGTTTCTTTGTTATCTTGAATGCTTCGTTCTGAAATGCATTCTACTGGGATAACTCTTTTCAAGTCAGGATTTGATGTCGATGCTAACGCGGCAAGTGCATCCGCGGTTGTATTCTCTCCCCGGGGTATGCGAATTAATTCGAATTTCGGGAAATTTTTAGGTAGATCCTTCACCATTTCAAGGTATGCTTCCATTCTTGAGTCCTTGGCATCGTAGTCTCCATTAAAATGGTTAACTACTAATTGCGAATTACAATAAGCGATTATTTCCTTGGCTCCAACTCCTTGTGCCAATCGAAGTCTAGCAATTAGGGCTTCGTATTCTGCCTCGTTGTTGGAGGCATTGAATAACAATCGGAATGACTGTTCTAGAATTTCTGATGTTGGAGACTCCAACTTGACTCCCACTCCGGATCCTTGTTTTGTTGAAGACCCATCTACATGTAATTTCCAAGTTTGGTTCTCCGGTTGCTCTATCGTTCTAGGTATTGGTAGCTCGGTCAAGAAGTCTGCTAAAACCTGAGCCTTCATACTGATCCGGCTTATGAATTCTATATTGTCCTCGCTTAATTCCACCGCCCATTTCGCCAAACGTCCGGACTGACTTGGACTATGAAGTATTGTTCGGAGTGGCTGGTTGGTTAATACTTCAATCGGATGGGATTGAAAATATGGGCGCAGCTTCCGAGCCGAAGTCACCACCGCGAGTGCGAGTTTTTCCATCATTGTGTATCTGGTTTCCGGATCCGTCATTGACTTACTTACGTAGTAAATTGGCTTCTGCTCCCCGCGGTCTTCCCGAACCAAGACTCCACTAACCGCATGGTTTGAAACCGACACGTACAAATAAAGTTTTTCATCCACTTCTGGTTTGGACAGTATAGGTGGAGTGGTTAAGTATGCCTTAAGCTGCCCAAAAGCTTCTTCACACTTCTCATCCCAAAGGAATCCTTTGTTTCCTTTTAGAATTTGGTAGAAAGGTAACGACTTATCTATTGATCTCGAGATAAAACGATTCAAAGCCACAATCCGCCCAGTCAACCGTTGTACTTCCTTGAAGTTTTTTGGAGATGGCATGTTTAGAAAGGCGTTAATTTGATTTGGATTGGCTTCAATCCCTCTTTCTGTCACAATATAGCCAAGAAATTCTCCGGATGGGACTCCGAATGTGCACTTCGCCGGGTTCAGCTTCATTTGATATTTATTGAGAATATCAAAACATTCCTCTAAATGCTTAACGTGATCTTCTTTCTTTAACGATTTAACCAACATATCATCTATGTAGACTTCCATTGTTTTCCCGAGATGATGGTGGAACATTTTGTTAACCAACCGTTGATAAGTTGCCCCTGCATTTTTCAAACCGAAAGGCATTACCTTATAAAAATAGATACCTCTATCAGTGATAAATGACGTTTTTTCTTGGTCTTCGGGGTTCATCATTATTTGATTATAACCCGAGAAGGCGTCCATGAATGTTAACAGCTCATTCCCAGCGGTGGATTCTACAAGTCGATCTATATTCGGGAGCGGGAAACTGTCTTTGGGACATGCTTTATTGAGGTCTGTGAAGTCGATGCAAACCCTATCTTTCCCATTCTTCTTCTTGACAACGCAGTGTTTGCTACCCACTCCGGGTATTGCACTTCTCTTATGGACCCTCTCTTCAAAATTTTATCCACTTCGTCATTTACTATTTTTGCTCGCTCCACTCCAAGCTTTCTTCTTTTTTGTTTCACCGGTTTGAAGCTCGGATCCACGTTTAGTTCATGACAAATTATACTTGGATCTATGCCAGGCATGTCCGCCGCTGACCACGCAAACGATGTTTTGTTTTTCCTCAAAAGTTTGATCAAAGCTTCTTTTATTTGTTCAGTCAATGTTGCTCCAATTCGGATTTTCCGATCTGGTTTGTCTTCTTACAACACCACTTCGATTACTATATCCTCTTTTTCCTGTCCGCTAGGAAATTTCGATCTTAGTCCCTCTTTTGCGGGCTTTGTTAATTGCTATTGGATCTTCAAACGGTGGCTAGCTAGATAACACGTCCGTGAAGCTTCTTGATCTCCCCGAATTGTTTCCACTCCACTTCATGTTGGAAATTTGATACATTGATGATATGTAGAGGGGACTGCTTTCATTTGATAAATCCAGGGAGTCCCGAGGATGATGTTGTAAGCTGCGGGCTTATCGAAGACAACGAAGTCCACGATCTTCGATACCTTTTTGGCAAAGACCGGTAGCTTGATTGTCCCGAGAGACATGGCTGACTCACTTGTGAACGCAACTAATGGAGACGGAGGCCCTACTATGTCCGCCCGACTAATTCCCATTCTTTCTAAAGTACTTAAAAAGATCAAGTCGACCGAACTGCCTGTATCTATAAGGATCCTTGATACTTCGAAGTTGGCAACGTCAAGGGTAATGACTAGAGCATCATCATGAGGTCTTTTGAGGTGCCGCGTTTCTTCTTCATTAAATGATATTGATGCACCTTGAAAATCGACTTCTTCGCTCAAGCTTGCTTTGAGTAGGACATTTCGTCTATGTTTCTTGATGGAACTTATCGAATCTCGACAAAATTTGGAACCTCCTAGAATAACATTGATCTTACCCTTAGAATTCCTTGGTTCTTCCTCGTTGGTTAACCTTGGTCTTTTGGAATTTTGATCTTTGGAATTTTCCTTTGCTTTGTGGTATTCCTTCACAAAATCTTTTATATCGAATTTGGAAAGATCTCCACTGGCCCAAAGCTCCGCGAGGTGCCTTTTAAGGACGCTACAATCCTTGGTTAAATGTCCGGTTACTTTATGAATGTCGCAATATAAACTTTCATCACAGACCCAAGTGTTTGATCTTCCTTTCCCTTGGAATTGCTTTCCGACGGTACTGTTGAAGGGTTGCGACACAAATTTCTTTGGTCCTTTATTCTCCCTGGGTTCGAACTTCTTGGTAGGGACGGTGATTGCCGACTTTTCTTGCTTATTTCTTTTGGCAAAATTTTCTTTTTCGTCCTCTACCTCCATCCAGTTGTTTGCGCGGAAGAGTGCATCCTGAATTGTGTCTGGTTTATGAAGTATTAAATCTTCTTTAAATCTTGAATCATGTCGCAATCCTTTTCGTAAGGCATATAAAGCTGATTGTTGTGAGATTCTTGGGAGCTTTGACAGCACTCCTTTGAACTTGGTGATGAAAACTCGAAGTGATTCATTTGATCCTTGTGATAGGTTCCAAAGATCGGCATCCGAAACGCTTTTATCCATAAGGATGGAATATTGCTTTAAGAATACAGTGATAGCTCGTCGAAATTGCTGATTGAACCCGGCTCTAATTGGGTGGACCACATTAAAGCTTGGCCGCATAGATTTTCTGAAAAAAGCTTGCAGTAACCTGCGTCCTCATCAGCTTCATCCAATTCGACTCTTCCAGCAGCGATCAGAAAAGCTGCGAGATAGCTCTTTGGATCCTCCAATCCGTTGTAAGGGTCCAACTTGAGCTTCCGGGAATCTTTGATTCTCAAACTCGCAATTCGCGAGATGAAAGGTGTTCGCCTAGCTTCTTCAATGACTCGATTGATGTCTGGCTCCAAACTTGTAGCTTGATGGAACTTTGACTTCATTTCTTTTAGTTCTTGGCTAACCTTCCTCATAGTCTCAAACTGGTCGAGGTTTTCCTGCTCGTATTGATCTGCAAGTTGGGCTTCATCTTCGAGCTGTGCCTCTCCATCCAATGGCTGAACTACATTATTAGTAGCACCAGGAGTTGTTTGTCCGCTGGTTTCATTTCGCGCAACGGAACTTGGCGAGTTGAATATCCTCCTTCGGATTCCCACAGGATTTCCTGCACTTAAAGAGCGAACACGAGTTTGTATAGTATTGACGTTTTGACTAAGAGATACCTGGGATGTTTGCAACGTATCGACAGCCTTTTCCACATCCGAGAACTTTTGTGATATGTCCGACATGGTTTGCTGCATAGCTTTGAGGGTTTCGGCCAATGATGTCTCAACGGCGTCTCCTCCGGACATTGCTGCTTATCTCGGAAATGTAGTAAAGAAAAATCTGACCACTCAAGAATCCTCTGTCCCCACAGACGGCGCCAAAATGTGGATGTCGGATTCACACACTCAAGTATTTTTCTTAAGTAGGAAAGATTATTCTTGAGGGACAAAAAATAAGAATGTAAAAAGCTTATGAACTGCTACAAAAATTGCTATAGTATTTCTTGCTCGAGAAAAAGATCCCCTTTACATGGCCATTGGCCTTTATATTTATACATAGAAAAACGACATTTAAATGGCTAATTAAGTACAATTATTCTCTCTTAAATGTGTCCGTTTTGATCTTTGATTTTAATGCTCAACGTTCGAATTTGAGTTGATTCTGATCTTCATGGGCCTCGCCTTTTGGCCCAAATGTCCTTGGACCGACTTAACCATGACTTCGTCTCCGGACTCGTGTCGAGGTGCAGTCACTTCGGATTCTCCTTATGGTGATAACCACTTCGATTGTTTTTTTGACTTGTGGGTCTAATGGACTTTATCCTTTATGGGCCGTTACCTTGACTACGTGGCAATCTTTGGTTGGTCCTGGACCTCTGGTGCGGGATCCGACACCAACAATTTTCTCAATCAAAATTCAAATTAATTTCAATTCTATAAATACAAACTTTTAAAAAACATTATGACAAAAATAGAAGTAAATATTTTATATTCAAGTGAATATATGTAGACGAGTAGTTAGAAAAAAATATTATTGATTTTCTTGAATAATCTCAAACAAATTAATCATTGTTGTAAACTGTGTTGTTCTATTGATTAATGAATGAGATTTCGATACATATATATACATGATGAGGGGAGACAAATCCCCATTGGGCTAGTAAACCCTAAAGCCCAAAAGCCCACTAAGTACAATATAGGCCGTCATAAGGAGAATCTTCAAGAACATGGGCATGGGCCTTCTAGGACATGGACATGGGCCTTCTAGAATATGCATAAGGTCCACGGTTATGGAGTCCATCCAACATGTGGTTTATAACACTCCCCCTTGGATGACATAACCGTGTAGATGCCAAAGGATCTCAGTAATACGCTTGGGGATGCTGCCTCATTAAAACCTTACCAGGAAAACCCATTGGGACAAAACCATGGTTAAGGAAAAAGAGTACAGCACGTATTACTCCCCCTGTTTTGGTCATCCCTGCAAGTCCTTAAGTCTCCGCATTCCAATTTGATGCGTGAGCTTCCTCAATGTCGATGTTGGTAATGCCTTGGTAAAGAGATCGGCTGAGTTGTCGCTGGATCGAACTTGTACCACTCGAACTTCTCCATCCTTTTGCAAGTCATGCGTGAAGAAGAACTTTGTTAGAATGTGCTTCGTCCGATCTCCCTTGATGTAGCCGTCCTTGAGCTGAGCGATACAGGCTGTGTTGTCTCCTCATATGATGGTCTTTGATGTTGTAGTAGCTGCGCCTTGAAGAAGGCTGCCTACGTACCCTTGGAAGGGATCAAGCCACACGTAGTTCCTATCTATTGACCATGCCATAATCTGATTTTACCTGCATCAGCAAAACAAACTAAACCAAAGCAAACTAGACCTTCTTTGGTTAGATCAGTATAGAATAAAACCCAAATAAACAAACATAGGAAGAATAGAATTTAAAATTTAACCAAACCTTCCTTCAAACCTTTCTAGTGCCTTTGGGTTGATCATGAACTAAATTTAGGCAAAGGAGGTTCACGGCAAAACATATGTCTGGTCTAGTGTGGCTAGCCAAGTACATTAACGCTCCTATGGCACTAAGGTATGGCACTTCAGGATCGAGAACTTCTTCCTCATCCTTCTTTGGACCGAATGGATCACTATCCAATCCGAGGCTTCTCACCACCATTGGGCTGCTCAATGGGTGGGCCTGGTCCATATTGAATCTCTTGAGTACTTTTTCAGTATATGCCTTTTGATGCACAAGGATTCCATTATTCACGTACTCAAGTTGCAATCCCAAACAGAATTTTGTCTTGCCTAGGTCTTTCATCTCGAATTCTTTCTTTAGATATTTGACTGTTTGGGCGATTTCCCCAGAGGTTCCAAGGATGTTCAAATCATCCACATATACTGCTATTATCACAAACCCTTCGTTTGCAAATTTCTTTATGAAGATACATGGACTGATGGGATCATTCTTATAACCTTCTCTGACTAGGTACTCGCTTAATCTATTGTACCACATGCGTCCACTTTGTTTCAGTCCATAAAGCGATTTGTTCAGCCTTATGCAGTATTGGTCTCGAGACCCTTTCTTATCTTTATCTTTGAGCTCAATACCCTCTGGTAATCTCATATATATCATCCAGTGGACTTATATAAATATGCAGGCATTACATCCATTAGCCGCAAATCAAGTCTTTTTCTTTATATAGCCAGACTTAGCAAAATTTAAATGTCTTAGCATCCACCACAGGGGAGTATGTTTCTTCATAATCTATCCCCGGTCTTTGTGAGAATCCTTGTGCTATAAGCCGTGCCTTATATCTCACGATTTCATTATTCTCATTTATCTTCTTCACAAAGACCCATTTGTGTTCTACTGGTTTTTACATCGAATGGTGTCCTTAAGGTCGGACCAAACTCATTACCTTTCTTAATGATTCTTAGCTCCACGTTTTATGGTCTTGTACCATTTAATCAATCAAGTCTTTGAGTGCACTCTAGTATAGACGTGGGCTCCTGATCCTCATTTATATTCATAAATTCAAGTGCTACCTTGCATGCAAAATCATCTTATGTCGACATTTCTTATATGTTCCATTATGTTCCAGACATGATATAATCGATTTGAGATTTATTATGGTCAGGACCTTTAATACTTTGCAGCTTGGCGTCCCAAGCTACATTGTATGGTACCTGTACCTTAGAGCCGGCCGGCCTTATCTCCATGTCTGGGATGGTTTCCTTAGTAACCTCGGATTCCTATTGCACCTTTATTTAATTTCCGAGGGTTTTTATCATTGGAACTTATTGGTCTACCACGTTTCTTTCGTGTGTTAGACTCGGTAGCAATTTCATTGATTCCCTTTTGGATATCAATACGTACTGGTGCATTACAAGCTGGTATGTACGTTTTTGTAACTTTCTTTGGGTCAGCAAAGGAATCTGGAAATTGATTAGCTAGCTTTTCAAATGTATAATTTTATGGACCTCTGATTCTCATGCCAGAGTCCGAGGATCTTGCCAATTTAAGGATGTTTGATTCCATTATATTTCTTTTATTGCTTTACCCAGCTTGTTCGTCTCTCCACCTATAGTAGGAAATTCAGATTCATTCAAATGACAATCCGCGTATCTAGCCTTAAATAGATCACCCGTAGTTGGCTCTAGATACTTAATAATGGTGGGAGAATCAAATCCAACATATATTCCCATCCTCCTTTGAGGTCCCATCTTTGTTTCTATGTGGTGGAGCAATCGGTACATATATGGCACACCCGAAAGTCTTTAGATGGGATATGTCTGGCTCATGACCCATAAGTAATTGGGATGGTGAATATCTATGTTCACTAGATGACCTTATGCGTATAAGTTCTGATGCATGTAAAACAGCGTGTCCCCAAGCGGCTACTGGGAGCTTCGACCTCATGAGTAATGGTCGAGCTATCAATTGAATTCGTTTAATGAAGGATTCCGCTAATCCATTCTGTGTATGTACATGTGCTACGGGATGTTCCACACTTACCCCCATGGACATACAGTAGTCATTAAACGCTTGGGACGTGAATTCACCGGCATTGTCTAGACGTATAGTCTTAAGCGGAAAATCTGGAAAGTGGGCTCGCAGTCTTATTATCCGGGCCAATAACCTAGCAAACACTTGGTTTCTAGTAGATAGGAGACAAACATGCGACCATCTTGTCGATGCATCAATGAGGACCATACATATATCTCCTTGTATCCTTTCCAGAAATTTTAAGGTCTCTTTATTTACCTTAGCCGGTGATGGCCTTATAATGAGTTTCCCTTGTGAACATGCTTCACACGTGAGATTCTTAGGGATAACTCTTTTCTCTCTTAGGGTGTGCCCCTTTGAATTAGTTATTAGTTTACGCATCATACTATGACCCGGATGGCCAAGCCGGTCATGCCATAAAGTGAATTTCTCGATGAACTCTTTGTTCATTGCCATATTAGCTTCGATCATATCGATTTTAGCATAGTAGAGACCAGTGGATAATGCGGGTATAGTCTCTTAGGACTTTCTTATGTCCTTGGGTGATCTCAATTATATTTAGGAATTCTTTGTTCCCTTCACCCTTTGTTTCAATATGGAAACCATTCAATCTTATATTTTTGAAACTTGACAAGCTCCTCTTCGAGCTGGGTGAATATAGGGCATCGCTTATTTCAAGATGCGTGCCCTTTGATAAAAGTATATGGGCTTGACCATGGCCCTCAATAAGACTAGCTATACCCGCTATGGTGCTAATATTGGCATTTTTCATTATGAGATTTAGGAAAATATCTCTTATCTTTTGTGTGGCTCCACTATCCACCACAATTATGTTCTTGTCCTCGGCCATTTCTTATATGGACAAGAATCATGTTCTAAACATAAAATAATATAAAATAAATTCAAGCAAATAACAATCAATGAACACATAAAATGCAAAGAAAAACATAGAGGTTTTGATGTCGAAGTAAGATTTATCAACTTGATTCTTTTATGTAATCAGAAGTTTCATACTCTATTAGATCATCTTGATCATGTTCACCATCTTTATATACCAAATGGGCTTTAGGATTCTTCCCTTTTACACTCTCTTGATAGAGGTCACAACGATGTTTGGAAGTCCTACATATCTTAGCCCAATGGTTTCCCATTCCATATCTATGGTATACTCATTTGGTCGAGTGTTGTGGTTTGGAAATACCACATCGTCCTCGCCCTCGACCACGGCCGGAATTGGGTCTACATCCACGGTTATAGTGGTTCCCATGGCCGGATGAGTTATAGTGGCCACAACCACGTCCTTTCAATACCACATCTATGGCATACTCATTTGGTCGAGTGTTGTGGTTTGGAAATACCACATCGTCCTCGCCCTCGACCACGGCCGGAATTGGGTCTACATCCACGGTTATAGTGGTTCCCACGGCCGGATGAGTTATAGTGGCCACAACCACGTCCTTTCCATCCACCACGGTCACGGCCGTGTGGTCTATCACTTTAGACGTGGTTAGATTCTTTGGATTCTTTCTTATCCTCTGCGGCCTTATTGGCATTAGGTAATGGGGTTAATCTATGAGGTCGTAACTCACTGTTTTTATCTGTAAGTCATTATTTTTTTTTTTTTTCATCTAGCAATAGACTCATCCACGGACTTATAGTCCTGGATTATGAGACTCTCAATAAGATGGTGGCTAATATTGTCTTGTATCTATCTTTCTCTCTTGGCATTCTTGCCTTATTAGATACATTCACCAAGTCCTTTTGACTTTAGGATAATCTTAGTATCCATTGCCCATTTTAAAATAATTATCTCCTAAGAGATTTAGGGCAGTAAAGTACAAGTTGTAATTCAACATCTACAAGGAAAAGTTTTGAGTCAAAATCATGTAATCGTTAGTGTCATGCGGTATTTTAGACCGAACCATGAATCGATTTACTTAGGGATTTGACTTTCCTCTTTTGCTTAGGATTAGATTTCCTCTTTTTATTAGGATTAACTTTTCCTTTTCCTTTTTAGGATTTACTTTCCTCTTTACTTTAGGATTAATTTTCCTATTTCACTTATGATTTTAGATTTTAAGATTTCCTATTTTAATTAGGATTTGGAAATTTTCTATTTCTTAAAGTTTTCCTATCTTGAATAGGATTTATGAATTTCCTAATTTAATTAGGATTTAGAGTACAATAGGATTTAGGATTTTATTTAAGTTTTCATGCTTTCTATTAGAATTTTAAAGTTTCCTATTTTATTGAGGATTTTAAGATTCCCTATTTAGGATTTAGGGTTGTTAAGATTTCCTATTATCTAGGGTTTCCTATTTTATTTAGGATTTTAAGGTTTCCTAGATTTTAGGGTTTCCTATTTTATTTAGGATTTTAGGTTTTAGGGTTTTGAGATTTCTTTTAGGATTATCTTTTCTAAGTTTTCTAGGGTTCATGCAATTTTAGTTTTAGGGTGTTAAGCATGTAATCAATCAAAGGAGCAAACAATCTAACAACCTAAACAATCTCAATCAAGCCGATTTAAACTTATGGAATTTTTTTGGATTAGATTCGTTTTAGGTTTTAGGTTTTTAGACCTTTAAAGTTTCGGTTATTAGCTTATGTATTTTCGTTTTGCGATTTTAGGTTTAGACAATTAAAACTTCTCTAGCAACTTAGGCGAGTTTAGCTTAAGCGATAATCAACTTTTTCTAGCAACCTAAACGAGTCAAACAATCGAGCAAACAAGCAATCGGATCAAACAAGCAATCAAATCATACAAGCAAAGCAATCACTTAATCAATCATCATTCGTTTTAGGGTTTCTCTTTGCTTAACTTTCAAGTTCAATTGTTGGTTCTTTAGCTTTAGGGTTTTGATGTTACCTTTCACCTTATGGGGTTGTATGGACTAGAACCGGGAGCTAAAGACCTCGGTAACTCACGCTGCTGCAACGAACCGCAAACAGTACCACGATGAACAGTACCGCGATGAACAGTGCCGCGATGAACAGTGCCGCGATGAACAGTGTCGGCGATGAACAGTACGGCGATGAACAGTACCGAGATGAACAGTGTCGGCGATGAACAGTGCCGCGATTTTTAGGGTTAGGGTTTTAGGGTTTTCGTTAAGAGCAAGTCGTGCTGATAACGTGTTGTAAACTGTGTTGTTCTATTGATTAATGAATGAGATTTCGATACATATATATACATGATGAGGGGAGACAAATCCCCATTGGGCTAGTAAACCCTAAAGCCCAAAAGCCCACTAAGTACAATATAGGCCGTCATAAGGAGAATCTTCAAGAACATGGGCATGGGCCTTCTAGGACATGGACATGGGCCTTCTAGAATATGCATAAGGTCCACGGTTATGGAGTCCATCCAACATGTGGTTTATAACAAGAGAAGAGATAGTGACACGTGTAGGACGAAGATTAAAGAAAAATTAGCTCTATTATGTTTAGGCTGATCAAAACGGTCTCTTCGGTTTGTTGTTCAATTCTCTTAATAATTTCATCAATTCCTTTTGGTTCAAACAAAACCAATTCAGACCAGGAAATTAGAAACAAAACCAACCTTAACCAATTTCTTACTAGAGGACGCTTCGTTTCCCTCTGATGCATTTGCATCGTGTCTTAGCTCTTTCTCTTCTACAAAACTCTTAAATCTTCTCTCAATTTGGGTCCGTATACAGGTATGTGCCAAATCTTACTTGTTTTCGTTCAAAGTTTCAATTTTTAATTTGCTTTAGCTATTCCCTATATGCATTTGTTAATGTTACTCTGCAGTTAGGGTTTCAAATTCAGGTTTCTACCAATTTCTATACGATTGGAACTGTTTAGTAATTGTTGATTTTGGGAATTTATATGCAGAGACAATGGATAGGTTCGATAATCTACCAAACGAGGTTCTTTGTCATATCTTGTCTTTCCTTACAACAAAGGAAGCTGCTTTAACATCTGTTCTTTCAAAAAGATGGCTCAATTTATGGAAACTTGTTCCTAATATTGACATTGATGACTCTGTCTTTCTTTATCCTGAAGAGGGTAAGCGTGAAAGGGAAGGAATTTTTGCAATGCTTCATGGATTTTGTTGATAAGGTTTTGGCTTTGCAGGGTGATTCTCTTATAGAGAGATTCTCTCTCAAGTGTAAAACTGGCATTGATTCAGATCGTGTGAATGGTTGGATATGTAATGTGTTGCGGCGTGGTGTTTCACATCTTGAACTTTTCCTCGATTTTTCGCGTTACGATACCGATTCCGAAGATATGTATTTTCTGCCGGAAGAGTTGTTTGTCAGCAAGACACTAGTGGAGCTGAAATTAAGAAGTGAATATGGTGTTGATTGGTGGTATGCAAGTGAAGGCACTTTCTTACCAATGCTTAAAACTTTAGACATTGACTCGGAGTGGATTATATTATGTGCTAAGCTTGATATGTTTCGTCCTGCTTTCCCTGTGCTTCAAGAATTATATTTGGCCAATATGACGTGGTCGAACAGTGATGAAGCTGCGTCAAATGCAAGCCTCAAGAAGCTAACTATCTATGCAAGCGGTTTTGATGACTATTTAAATCCAAAGAGCATTTCTTTTGATACTCCAAGTCTGGTTTACCTTGAGTATTCTGATTTTGTTGCGGCTGACTATCCAAAAGTTAACTTGACGAATTTAGTTGAGGCTCGACTCAGACTTATGGTAACTGAAGACCAAGTCAAGCTTATACGAGCGCCAAATGATGAAGATGATGGTTTTCTGCATCTTAGAAATGTGTGGAAGCTCATGAGTGGCATAAGAAATGTTCAGAAACTTTTCCTTACTGCAGATACTCTCGAGGTCAGTTTGCTATTTTGCAGTATTTTTTTCATCAGTACGAAGGGAAACCAAGAAATCTAACAGTTTCATCGAACTTAAGTTTGTTGCAATATTTGGAAACAGAATGTTGAGTTGGTATTTGTCTTGTTTCAGGTGCTTTCTGTATGCTGTGATACGATGCCAGTATTCAACAAACTCAAATTTTTACGTGTCAAGAGTGACAAGGAACGGGGATGGCAAGCAATGCCGGTTCTCTTAAGGAACTGTCCACATATAGAAACTCTAGTCCTTGAGGTGTAAAAACAACTCATTTGTTAAACATTTACAAAGATGCAGTTCATACTTTAAAATTTCTTATAATCTTTTTTTTTTTTTTTACTTTCAGGATCTCTTACACTATGTGACTGATAAATGTGGGGATGCTTGTGACTGCATTGATCGGGAGGACAAAGGTTGTTCGCTCTCATCTTGTCCAGTGAAGTATATGAAGATTACAGGATTTAGAGGAACAATTAGAGAGATGAAAATGATAAAGCATTTCTTGGAGTCTTTCCCGCATTTGAAGGAGATGAAGATATATATCGAAGAGAATGATCCTACAGAATTCGAAGTCCCTGGAATGCTTAAACTTGTATCGCAGATTTTGACGCATTACGACAAGTTCTTTAGTTGTGATGTCCAGTTCCTGGTGTACACTGAGTTGTATAAGAAGTGGCCTGCAGAATGAAGTCGATCAAGGAAGAAAACTTGACACTTGTAATGCTTTGGAAAGAACCCACGTTTTGTCTAATCGTGGTAACACCTGTTGCATTCAGCGATTCCGAAGTTGTTTTTATGGCCTCCAAGCCAACCATAAGACCCCCTTAAACCAACCTAGTTCACTTGATTTGAACCTGATTTGTCATGGGTCGATCCAGTCCGAGTTGTTTCACTATCTAAACCTTGCTATAAAGTTTAAGTTTCGAGTTTTAAGTTTGGATTCTAGCTTTGAATCTAAGCTCTTAGCAAAAAGCTTTTAATCTAAGTTTGTCTCTAAGCTTACTCATACTATTTAGTCAATTTGTTCCATAGTCTCTTTATTATAGTTCCATAGTCGATTTGATCCGTATGCTCAGTACTTTTTTAATTATAAGTGATAAGTTAGATTAAGATGACTTTGTGATTAAATTGATTACCAACCTGTAGTGTATAATATAGTATACTTTTCAGAGCTTTACAATACAGCTTCTCTAGAAATTAACCCTTCAAAACCGGTCCAAACTAAACCAAACCAAACCAAAAAAAGACTAGAAATTAGAAACAAAACCAACCTTAACCAAGTTTCTCTTCTGCTAAGTGATGGGATGAAGGAAACAATTCGTTTTCCTCTGATGCATTTGTTGTATGCCTTTGTGGTTTGTGCCTTCGCTTGTAGAAGCGATTCAGTAATTCGGATCTTTCTCTTTCAGAAACCCAAGATCTTCCCTCAAATTTGGGTTTTGGATTTCGCTTCTGTACCCTGGTAAGTGCCAAATCTTACTCACTCCTTCTGCTTCTACTGATTCTATTCTCTGTATGAGCTTGTTTTCGTTCAAAGTTTCAATTTTTAATTTGTTTTAGCGCTTCCCTATTTGCACTGTTGAATGGGTTTCTTCAAATTCATGGTTGGTATTTGCAGAGTCAATGGATGAGTTCGGTAATCTACCAGAGGAGGTTATTTGTCATATCTTGTCTTTTCTTACAACAAAGGAAGCTGCTTTAACATCGGTTCTTTCAAAGAGATGGCTCAATTTGTGGAAACTTGTTCGTAATATTGACATTGATGACTCTGTCTTTCTTTATCCTGAAGAGGGTAAGCGTGAAAGGGAAGGAATTTTGCAATGTTTCATGGATTTTGTTGATAAGGTTTTGGCTTTGCAAGGTGATTCTCCTATAGAGAGATTCTCACTCAAGTGTGAAACTGGTATTGATAAAGATCGTGTGAATGGTTGGATATGTAATGTGTTGCGGCGTGGTGTTTCGGATCTCGACCTTTCCCTCGATTATTCGGGTTATGATTCAGATTCTGATGAATTGTATTTTCTTCCGGAAGAATTGTTCGAGAGCAAGACACTAGTTGAGCTGAAATTAAGAAGTGAAGAACATGGTGTTAATTGGTGGCGTGGAGCTGCATACACTTGTTTACCAATGCTTAAAACTCTCGAGATTGACGCGGGGTGGATTACATGTGATGAGCTTGAGATGTTTCTTCCTGCTTTCCCTGTGCTTGAGGAATTATATTTGGCTGATAAGAAGTGGCTTTGGAATGAAACTGTATCAAGCTCAAGCCTTAGGAAGCTAACTATATATGCAAGTGGTTTTGAAAACTACTTGAAACCAGAGAGCATTTCTTTTGATACACCAAGTCTAGTTTACCTCGAGTATTCTGATTTTGTTGCGGCTGATTATCCAAAAGTTAACTTGACGAGTTTAGTTGAGGCTCACATCAGACTTATGGTAACTGAAGGCCAAGTCAATCTTATACGAGCGCCAAATGATGAAGATGATGGTTTTCTGCGTCTTAGAAATGTGTGGAAGCTTATAAGTGGCATAAGAAATGTTCAGAAACTTTTCTTTACTGCCGATGCTCTCGAGGTGAGTTTGCATTATTACTATCTTTCGCAGTATTTGTTTCATAAGTGTCATCTAAGCTAAATACGCTGAAATTGGAAACAGATGTTATAATGTTGAGTTGGGATTTGTCTTGTTTCAGGTTCTTTCTCTATGCTGTGAATCGATGCCGGTGTTCAACAATCTCAAATTTCTATGTATTAAGAGTGACAAGGAACGGGGATGGCAAGCAATGCCGGTTCTCTTAAGGAACTGTCCTCATTTAGAAACTCTAGTTCTTGAGGTCTAAACGCAACTCATTTGTCAAACATTTTACAAAGATGTATACTTTTCTTATAGTTTTATTTTCGACTTTCAGGATCTCTCACACTATGTGACTGATGAATGTGGGGATGCTTGTGACTGCATTTCTCGTGAGGAAAAAGGTTGCTCACGCTCATCTTGTCCAGTGAAGTATATGAAGATTACAGGGTTTAGAGGAACAATTAAAGAGATGAAGATGATATCGCATTTCTTGGAGTATTTCCCATGTTTGAAGGAGATGGAGATATATGTCGAAGTGAATGATCCTACAGAATTCGAAGTCCCTGGAAGACTTAAACTTGTCAGGCAGTTCTGGACGTTTTACGACGAGTTCTTTATTTGTTATGTCAAGTTACTGGTGTCCCCTGAGGTTTATAAAAAGTGGCCGCCAGAATGAGTCTCCAAGTAAGAAAACTTTCTCATAGTTCGAACCTGATTTGTCTTGGGTCGATTCAGTCTGAGTTGTTTTACTATCTACACTTTGTTCTAAGATTTTAGACCTAAGTTTAAGTTTGAATTCTAGTTTATGATCTATGTTTGTCTCTAAGCTTTCAAGCACTTTATTCAGAAATTTGTTTTCTCCTCGTAGTCTCTCTATTTATCAGTTAATCACTTTTGTTGTTTTGTTAACATCTCCAATGACAGGACATCATTTTTTTCTTTTTCTTTTTTTAACTTGTCGTTGACATTATATTTTTATATACATTGCCTACTTTTGCAACGAAAATGATTTAACTTTGTGCAAATTTTTCGTACATGCTATCTAATTTCGAATCTAGATCCTCTTGTAGAACCGCGTTATAATTATGTGAAGTGTAAGATTTACTCAAAACATAAAATCTCTCTTGTAGTACCTTTCTCAGTTCTCTTCCTATCTAGAATTTTCGTAATAAAACTTTATTCTACAATGTTACAAACTTACAATAATCACAATAAATCTTATATGTCAATTCTACACAAAACAAACAAACGAAAAACGCATTACTCAATTAGTTAATTTTCTTTTACAGGTAAAAGGTATAAAAATCCAAATTTGTTTTGTCTTGCTAAGCTTGATTCTCTTCCAAAAATGGTTGTATATTAATAAACTCACAATGCATATAGATTCCGTAATTAATCTTCTTATCTTCACGAGAGGCACATCTTTTCAACATTTGACCACTTACGAGTCCTCCTACGTTAGGACCTTTCGGCGTAATTTCGTCTTCCCCTTTGCTTAACATTTCTTCTTTCTTTCTTTACGACCAAATAAAATATTATTTTAATTAAATTAAATTTATCATAATTTACATTTTTTTTTTGTCAACAGATTTGTATGAATTATAATATTGCATTTATGTATCTCTCTGATAAAAAAATACAAAATACATAGATAAATCCAAAAGAGTGAAGCAAAACATTGAAGCGGAAAGAAAGTGGTAAACAATAATAGAAACAGGAGAAACAGAAGTAGTACTTCTTCTTCTGCTCTCTTCTCAGACCTTGTTTCGTACTTTCTTCTTCTTCTTCTTCTTCTTTTTCTTCTTGTTGTGAGCTCCGAATCTTCTTCACTACCTTTGACTCCATTTCTTTTTGCTCTTCAGGTGAATTCTACTTTTACCTTTTTTACCCCAACCAAATTTGCTCTTCTGGGTTTTATGAAAGTTTTGTTTTTTATTACTCAGATCTTATCCCTTGTTCTGTTTTTTTTCTTTGTGTTTCGTTTCGAATTGTTTTTTTTTTGGTTGAAGATTAGGGTTTTGTAGATCAATTCGTCGTTGTTTTTCTTGGATCTGATTATAGCAGTTGAGGTGTTAGCTAATCGAATTTTAGAGCCCATTTTGTTAATGGTATGCTACTGAACTTGCTTCATTTCAGAGGTACTAATCCAATATATTGTAAAGATTTGTTCTTTTTTTTTTTTTGTACTTGCATTCTTTGAACATGTTTGCTATTTGGGTGAGTGAGACTCTATGTATAGTCATCAATGTTGAGCAAAAGGATTTATATTCACTGGATGGTTTCATTAGTAGGTAAAGCATTGTCCTGTTATAGTGGTGAAGCTTGAATCTTGATAGTTTTCGACTTCCATGCTATTACCTGTGGGGATATAGAAACAATCATGGGCTTACTCTGCAGTAGAAGTCGACATCATACTGAAGATACTGACGAGAATACACAGGTTGACTCGGTAGCTCTTGGCTCTTGTAACGCTATTGATTCGATGTATGTGAGCATTTGTTCTGATACTTTAAGAGTTAACTTGGTTTGTATAAAATGTGTAGGCTGCTGAAATCGAAAGACGGATAGAGCAAGAAGCAAAGGCCGAAAAGCATATTCGGAAGCTTCTATTACTTGGTATGTGGACCTTGGATTATATTAATCAGTTACTATATAAATGCAAATGGCAGGCCTTGATGAATCTTTTGCTAATAGATTTCCTCTAATTTTCTGATTGGTGTTGGCAAAGGTGCTGGAGAATCTGGAAAATCTACAATTTTTAAGCAGGTAAGTCCCAAACAAAATTGATTGTAGTTTTTACTTCAATTTACTTATGAATCATGATAATTGAATGAGACAAACTTACTAACTTGCAGATAAAACTTCTCTTTCAAACGGGATTTGATGAAGGAGAACTAAAGAGCTATGTTTCAGTCATCCATGCCAATGTCTATCACACTATAAAAGTATGCAAAACTTGAAATGTCTGTGTTGGGTTTATCCTTCTAATTGGTCGTGTTTTCGAGTTCTTTGGATTTAAAATTTAGAGAAACAACTATATTAGTAATCATTCTTGATATGTTGTACATGTAGCTAATAGCTACTCTATATTGCTGAACAGTTATTGCATGATGGAACAAAGGAATTTGCTCAAAATGAAGCAGATTCTGCAAAATATATGTTATCCTCTGAAAGTATTGTAAGTGGTTAAATTCCTAGGTCTTTGTTAGAGTTATGAGTATTGTTGAGTACATTATCTTATGGTTGTCAACTTATTATCCTAATATCAGGCAATTGGTGAGAAACTATCTGAGATTGGTGGTAGGTTAGACTATCCACGTCTTACCAAGGACCTCGCTGAGGGAATCGAAACTCTATGGAAGGATCCTGCAATTCAGGTGTGTTTGTGTGTGTGTGTGTGCACGTTTTCCTTACAATGGCATTCTAAGTTGAATACATGATTGAAATGATTCCATTTGGTTTGTACTTTCATTTGAATGTCTCGATGTTTCATTTTGTAGGAAACATGTGCTCGTGGTAATGAGCTTCAGGTGCCTGATTGTACAAAATATCTCATGGAGAACTTGAAGAGACTATCAGATATAAATTATATTCCAACAAAGGTATAACCAAAGTATCATTATTTGATGAAAATATTTGAAGTAATGATCGAAGCTGGTTGAATAAAATTCATTTGATCAGCCTCGGAGGATTAATTCACCAACAAACAGTAGCTTTTTTCTTTCCATATTAGCCTAGTTAATCCTACTAGTTTTAAGAGGTCCTTAACAACACATCTTCTTGGGTGCTAGCAAGTTTTAGAGACTAGGGTCAATATGCAATTTCTGTGACATTTGTCTTCCGTAATGTGTAGTTATTAATACATTTTTTCTATGTTGGTGTTTCAGGAAGATGTTCTCTATGCAAGAGTTCGCACAACTGGTGTCGTGGAAATACAGTTCAGGTGCCAACTACTTTTTGTTTTAACCTTCTGCCTGTTTAATTGGCATTTTTCAATAGATGAGAAATAGCATTATTAGCTTAGGCGGTTTGTTGTAGACCGAAGCTGTGTTAACAGCTAAGGAACAATCATCACGACAATTAGCTAGAGGGCTAACAGGTTTTAAGTGTAGTGGAAATTCTTGATTTGTCTAGCGTTTTGGATTGGGAATTGGTGGAGAGTGGAGATTCTTTTGTTAATGAAGTCTCTCTTTGATGTGTAGTTCTTTGGTGAATTAAATAAAAGTGTGTACTGATTTGGATCCTGTGATTGACAAGTTGATGTACTAATAGAATCACATGAATTCCATACCAATATCAAACTTCGTGATTCTTGAATGTACTTTCAACAACACCAAGATTGGTATATGAGATAAAGCTTCTCATTTATGCAGCCCCGTGGGAGAGAATAAGAAAAGTGGTGAAGTGTACCGATTATTTGACGTGGGTGGACAGAGAAATGAGAGGAGGAAATGGATTCATCTGTTTGAAGGTGTAACTGCTGTGATATTTTGTGCTGCCATCAGCGAGTAAGCCCATTTCATTATAAATTATATATATCATCATTATGTACACATATTTCCATATCATAACAAGTTTTGGTCATAGGTACGACCAAACGCTCTTTGAGGACGAGCAGAAAAACAGGATGATGGAGACCAAAGAATTATTCGATTGGGTCCTGAAACAGCCCTGTTTTGAGGTTTTTGATTTTCTTTTTAAATCTTATCGGTTTAAACTTCGAAGAGACTCTTAAGATGGGTTGTTTACAAAAAACTTGGTTCTCTTACGCAGAAAACATCCTTCATGCTGTTCTTGAACAAGTTCGACATATTCGAGAAGAAGGTTCTTGACGTAAGAGCTGAATCATATTTGTTTGTTTAGATAGTCAAGCAAGTCTTTTGGTTCAATAACACTTTCTTATTCAATGTGCATAGGTTCCGTTGAACGTTTGCGAGTGGTTCAGAGATTACCAACCAGTTTCAAGTGGGAAACAAGAGATTGAGCATGCATACGAGTAAGCTTGTCTCCAAATTACTGATATCCTCCTAATTGTTACTGTAATTTGACCTTCTGATTTTCACTTTGGACTCAGGTTTGTAAAGAAGAAATTTGAGGAGTTATATTACCAAAACACGGCTCCGGATAGAGTGGACAGGGTATTCAAAATCTACAGGACGACGGCTTTGGACCAGAAGCTTGTAAAGAAAACATTCAAGCTCGTAGATGAGACACTAAGAAGGAGAAATCTATTGGAGGCTGGCCTTTTATGACCTTATTATTACATATCTCAAGTAAATTACCTCTCATTATAAGAAAAATTCGAAAACTGAATGACCGTGTAATTGATCTGTCGGGACAAAGACTTGGCGATTCAAAATCTAATGCGTCTCGAATGGGCTCCGACTAGTTTCTATTTTCTCATTGTTTTGTTTAACATTCCTCTGTCTTTGGCTTCATATTGTTTTTCATCAAAAGCATCTCATTTCTTGTTATCTTTTTTGGTTATATTAATCTTAAAATGAGGCTACAATACGAGGAATATACGATCGATGTGCCAAAGAGTCCACATCTTGAAAGCTAAAAAAGTGAAACGTAACACAAAGCATGGTAAAGGTATAAAGAACAGTTACAATCATAGATCACACATTCACACCCGAACTCTCACAGGCCATCTTAGATTCTGAGGATAGCGATAATTCTTCAACCGTTAAAAGGCGAGTGAACACATCTTTTAGCTCTTAAAGATGATAGTGATAGTTCTTTAACCGTTAAAGGCGAGTGAACAAATAACTCTATAAGATTACTTGCTATTGGAATTCCTTGACAATAGGCAGTGTGGCCAAGCGACTCCAGTACAAGAGCGTTTGCGGTTGATTTATCAAACGAATAGAAAGACGCGGAACTTCCTTTAAGTTACATTGAGTCAGATAAATTCATTATCAGTACTACAAAATTTTGTAATGTTCCTAACATGAAAAAGTTCTCACATTAAAAAATATTGGGGGTGAAACTGAACAAATACTAAATATGATGTCAAAATTGAAATAAAATAAAAATACATGGGGTCTACCGTGAATTCAGAACATTCGAAAAAGCGAGTTTAAAAACAATTAAATAATTGCACCGAAGAAGAAGAAACCCTGAAAGCAAAAAACTCTTCGCCGTTATTGTTGTTTCTTACGCCAAAGAATATTCCCTTCTTCTCTTTCGTCAAGAGATCCCAAAAACAGAGTAACCAAAAAAATATCTTCATTGATTCTTCGTCCTCTGTTTTTGATTCCGCTTTCGTGCAAATCTCCTGAAACAGTTGTATGTTATTGTTATCTCTCTTGTGTTTCACTTTCTTGGAATGGTGATTGTTACGATAATGTCAAAGATTAAGAGATTGGTTACGTTAGGGAACCATTAGATCAAGGCTTGTTTCGTGATTGTTGTTGTTGATTCGGATTTGATTATCTCTAATTTGGTTTATCTTTGATTTGAGTTTTGATCATCAATTATTGTTTTGTCTTTGTGTTGATGTTCTTGCAGAATCTTTGGGACAATTGAAGTCTGGTCTCTTGTAGTTATAATCAAAGCTTATAATGTCAAATATGGATCCCAATTCAGTTATACCAAAGAGGAGTTTCTTACACCATGAGTTGTTTTCGCAATTACATATACCCGGAAGCTTCGCTTTCGAAGCATTTAGTTGTATCTCCAAGTTTACAGGAGCTTTGCTTTGTTGGTTTTCACATGGGAACTTGCAAAAGGAAGTATCTAAACATCAATGGGGATTAACTTGTAAGAGCTCTGATTCTTCGAAGAATTTGAAGCGATTTGCATTTGAGCATCGGAACTTCTCTGTGTTCCCATTTCACTATGTATCAAAAGATATTACTCCTGGCTTCTTTGGAAGTATTTCTAAATCCACTATTCAGCATTTTGTTAATGAAGCTGAGAGGCTACATTCGTGTTCTGTGCTCTCCTTGGCTGCGGCGTTGATACCGTCTTTGAATGTTATGTAAGTTTATTAAATTGTTCACTACTAAAACTTTCTTTAGGGAATTTTCTGATTGTAGAGTTTATTAGGTCTGCTTATGGACATGCTCTGCCTCTAGGGAGTAATGATGTTCAACTTTCGGAGAATACCGGAAATAGGACTTGTCAGGTTGGACATGAGGAATATAGTGGTTTGAGTTTTCACAAATTAGACTGGACAAGACAAACAGTGGAGCCTCGAACAGGGATCGAGTTCCCGATGTTGTTGAAGGAGAATGCTTCGCGATCGAACTCTGAGGTTCTTATAGCTTTTCTTCCTCAGTTGTTATTCTTTGTCATTTACAACTTATGTTAGAGTATCTGGTCACAGTCACCAAAGAAGAGATTTTGAGTTTCGAAAAAATTAATACATTTTGAATTCATCACAATTTAAGGTGCTTGTTGCAACTGGATCTCGGACAATGAAAATTATCAGAATTAAATCTCTAAAAGTATATGCATTTGGTTTTTGTAAGTGCATTCTAGCTTTGTATCTTTCTATATTTCCACCTGCCTATTTTTATGGAATCATCTGTCTTGTTTTGCTTCTAACTGGGACTTCTCTGTATAAGATGTTCATCCTTCCTCGGTCTGCCAGAAGCTTGGCCGAAAGTATGCCTCGGTTCCAGCGAGCAAACTTGACAAATGCGATGACTTATACAAAGACCTTCTTAGGTATTTGTAGCTGTTGTTCATAGTATTATATTTTGACAGATTTGCACTTTTAACTGGTGTAGCTTTGAGTATCTAATTGGACATTTCTTCTGAAAGTCTTTTGTTTGAGTTTGTTTCAGGGAGGATATTGTTATGAGTGTGAGGCTTGTGGTTAACTACAATGGCTTGAAGATCAATACTGTGAGAGAGTAAGTGGAAGTTATACATATTGAACAGCTTGTAGCTTTTTACTATGTTAATGTTTCGTTTATTTCAATCTGTTTACTTGCCATTTGATGATTTGAGCCAGCCTCATTGAGGCGCATTACACTGATAGATGGCAAAATAATCACTTCCCTTGTTTGTCAATTTTTCCAGTGTTTTTGAGAAATCTCTGCGTGCTCGTTTGGTGAAGGTAAAATTATACACCGAAACAAAATGTTGTATACGCTGATAACCTTTGTGACTTACGTTTTGCTATATCATACGCTTCTCCATTTTTATTTCAGGCAAATCCAAAAACTGATTTCAATTGTTTGAATGATTTTGGTTCATTCTTCAGACAAGACATTCCAATACCCGCGGTACACAACGGCTAATGCTTACACTCACGTTTTACTTATAAACATCAAAGGAGTATGACTCACTTTAGTGGCTTATTTGCAGGGAACAATAATAGACTTTCGACGAACAGAAGATGGACAACTAATCACAGAGAGTGAGTAATTATATACACTACAGAAAATCTGATTGCGGATTCAATTCTGTCTCTATGTAATTTATTGT
The DNA here is from genome assembly GCF_000004255.2 of Arabidopsis lyrata subsp. lyrata. NCBI lineage: Eukaryota > Viridiplantae > Streptophyta > Magnoliopsida > Brassicales > Brassicaceae > Arabidopsis > Arabidopsis lyrata. The sequence continues at coordinate 6,264,064 of NW_003302552.1, forward strand.
ACACTTCCACCTGAATATGGTAAACATTTGCAGTTGGCGGTAACCTGATTGGCGCTGTCCGAAGCAAGGATCTTTGCAGTTAGTTCTTCTTTCTACTTTTTTTTCTTGCTCTTATTTGCGTACTAAAAGTCCAAGAGCTGAGATTTACGAACATTGCAGGAGCATTTTTTGGTATGTACATTGGAGATGTTCCGGTGTCAGAGCAGACAAAGGAGGAGATTGGTAGGAAAGTGGTGGGAATCATAAAGAGATGCTGAAATTAATTACTTGTTAGACGTCCAATGGCCTCTGAGTTTTAGAAGAAGGCAATTGGGTTAGATTTACGCAGTCATGTCTAGCTGTTGTTAAATCAAATTACTTTGAAAGCAGCTTGTACTAGATTGTCTTGATTTGTATAAAAGTATGTTCTAGTTGTTCTATTCTTTTGATGATGGAAAAGAAGAAATTTCGCATCTGATTTAGTAGTTGGAGTTGAGATGTGGATTCGATAGAAGCGATACAAATATCATTTTCGTAAAGGATTAACTCTTAGATGTATAACATGAGAGTCTTGTCTCTTCTAAAGCTATCCATATAAGCCAGCCAAAAGGTTTGAGAACCTATCGAAGATTTCCACTTAGCATATATGTTCGATGTGATGTTATGATATAACAGCAAACAAATCTTAAGGTCTGGTTTTTGTAGTTCAGTAAATTTTCAAATCCTACATATTATTATGGTAAGGCAAAACGAAAAAAAAAATCGAGAAATTAAGTAGTTATTGTTATAAACCATATGGATGGACTCCATAACCGGCCCATGGCCCATTAGGGTTTTACCTTATTCTCTGTATCCTGCTATTATCCTTGTATATATATCCCTTATATATATTAAAAAATCCCGAAACTCTAAATCTCTCTCACAAAAACCAAAACCAAAACCCTAGCTGTCTCTGCAAACAAAATTTTAAACTCTATCGAGATAAGTTTTCTGTTCATATTTGTTTCTGCACGAATTTTGCACGGATTATCTGTTATCAATCCTGTCTGTATTTCTGCACGAATTTTGCACAGATGATCTGTTATCTATTCTGTCTGTAGTTTTGCACGAATTTTGCACGGATTATATGTTATCAATTTTGTCTGTATTTCTGCACGAATTTTGCACAGATTATCTGTTGTCAATTCTGTCTGTAGTTTTGCACGAATTTTGCACAGATTATCTGTTGTCAATTCTGTCTCTAGTTTTGCACGAATTTTGCACGGATTATATGTTATCAATTTTGTCTGTATTTCTGCACGAATTTTGCACAGATTATCTGTTGTCAATTCTGTCTGTAGTTTTGCACGGATTATATGTTATCAATTTTGTCTGTATTTCTGCACGAATTTTGCACAGATTATCTGTTGTCAATTCTGTCTGTAGATTTGCACAAATTTTGCACGGATTATTTATTATCAATCCTGTCTATATTTTTGTACGATTTATGCACGGATTATATGTTATTGATTCCGAACTGTTTTATGCAGTATATTACAGAAACCCTATTTTTTTTTTTTTTTTTTTACTAATGTAATAGCCATGTTTCCATGAGCAAAATTTTGAGTTTCTCAGGAATCAAGATTATATATATTGAGATTTTGTAGGAAGTCCCAACATTTCCAATCTCCGTATCAGATCTCGGGTCTCTGTTTCACTTCTCCAATTAAGATAAGTGCTATTTATTTATTATGCTTTATATACATGATCCAATTAAAGTTTGATAAAATAAAATTGGATGAAAATTGGCACATGTGATTTGATTTATGATTTTTGTTTGGAGAATTAATTGAGAAGTTAGTGAATAGAAAGATGTTTAATGGCATGATAGATTGAATGTTTTAATATAAACCCTAGGTTAAACCGAAAGTAAACCGAAACCCTAAATCCTAGGTTAAATCGGTTTAATAAACCCTAAGTCACGGTTTAGGATCAAGTTTCCCATATAAGGAAAGTTTCCAGAAATAGAAAGTTTCCATAAATAGAAAATCTCCATAAATAGAAAGTTCCATATAAGGAAAGTTTCCAGAAATAGAAAGTTTCGTAAAATAGCAATTTTCCCAAAATAAAAGGTTCCCTAAAATAGCAAGTTTCCCAAAATGGAAAGTTACCAAAATAGGAAACCCCTTCATAAGGAAATATTCCAAAACCCTAAAGTACACGTTTGTTTAGGATTTCTTTCTAGATGAGAAATAGAAAGTTTCCATATAAGGAAAGTTTCCATAAATATAAAGTTTCACACATAAAACCGAAACCCTTGAAAAAACCCTAGTACTATAAATCGCGGATGCTAAAACCCTAAAACTTAACCGCGAAATCCTAATATCCTAATCTAGTATGATCCGATTGTTTGGTTGTTGCATACTAGATCAATCTTCTAGGGTTGATTTCATCCATATATATATATATAACATGATTGTTTAGAAAACACTTGCTGAAGACAAGCATGGTTCGGTCTTAAATACCGCATGACTTGGTCTAACCGATTACATGAGTTCTCATTTAACTCTATATATTATAGATATCAGAAATCAACTATTATGAATACACGGCACTCAATGCCTCTGGTGACAATTATTTAAAATAGGCTTTGGACACTGAGATTGTCCTAAAGGAAAAAGGGCTTGGTGAATCTATTATGGAATGAAACAATGTCACAAGAAGAGAAAGATATAAGGCGATTACTGACATACGCCATCACCTCAATGAGAGTCTCAAAATCAGTACCTCACTATTAAGAATCATCTAGACCTCAGGACAGAGTTGAAAACAAAAAAAAAAAAATAAAAAAATAAAAAATCCAATATAACCACCAAAGAACGGTGCTATTACCCAAAAGCCCGATTCGATCGGGAGAATCTCAGATTCCAGGAATTCAAATCCATGAATGAGTATAACTCAGCACTATTTAAAATAGTGTCAATACTGAGATTCCGTGGTGAGGAAGTTACTGAGAATGACTTGCTAGAGAAAGCATTCTCGACCTTTCACACAAACAATATATTGCCTCAGCAACAATATCGTGAAAAAGGTTTTTACCACATATGCAAGTCTAAACTCTTGTTTTTGGGGAGGACTCCTCTGTAGAGAGTGCTAAGGACGAAAATCGAATGCCTCCCTATTCAGAAGAAAAGATATCTCTATATAATATTACCGAAGTACCTTTAAAGAAATAATCTTGTCTTTGTAAACTATTACTTACGAATGCCATTATAAATAAAATTTGAAAGACGAAATTAATAAAGCTCATTTAGGATAAACAACTCATTTTACATAATATCCATTTGTTTTCCAAATCCTTAGCAACCTACATAAGATTTTCGTAACAAATAAACCGACCACTTTTTTCTATACGTCATATACAATATCTTATGTGATCTCTCTGTTACCAATATCACTTATTTTCCTGTTTTGCCAATATACCAAAATATTTGCTTTACCACCATTATCGTAAATTCATCCAAAACAAGAAATTCTAAGATTTAATTTATAACAATTATTCCTTAGTCAAGCAATTAAGATTTTTGTACAAATTAGAATTGACGTCAAATCTCTCCAAACACACACTGAACGGTCTGCATCAACATGATGATTTATGATACTATAAGAACCCTATCAAATGAACATATTTAACATATATTCAAAATACTATATTTTTTATGAAATATAAAATATAAAATTCGTATAAAGCTAAAACTATCCTAACTAAAATCCGTTTTAGTTTGAAATCAATATTTCGTATAAAAGTATTAATATCTAATACACTATTACAACCGTAATATTTTTTAATACAACTAAACATATTGAATAACAATATAAACTATTAAACACAAGGAAAAATGGCCAAAATCAATCCCAGCTATTTCTATGCGGTATTTTTCAACCCAAACTCGGATCTCCTACACTTATCAACCCAAGCTCACATAATTTTTAAATAAGAAACTTGAACTATGTAACTGTTAGCTAATTTTAACATAGTTTTTATTTGTATGATTAAATATCGATTAGAATTGTTAAGTCGTAATTATCTATTCTTTTGTATATTAATCGTTCCTTTTATTCAAAATAAAATAATCATAATTAGTGTAACACTATAATGATATATCTTTAAACTTTAACTAATTTCCATATATATATTTGTTGGGGTCGGATTCCATCCTTTGGCGCCGAGCCAGACTTAGAGCACCCCGGGAGTCTTTCAGTGATCACCTCGGGGCATCGCATCATCCACCTCGGGTTATCCATCTAATCAGTTTAGGGTACCCGAGCCCATCGCCTCGGGGATACCCGAACGATACGTCTTGGGGTACCCGAGCCCAGTTGCCTCGGGGGTACCCGAGCCCAGTCGCCTCGGGGTACCCGAGCCCATCGCCTCGGGGTACCCGAGCCCATCGCCTCGGGGACACCCGAACAAGTCATCCTAGAGTACCCGAGCCCAGTCGCCTCGGGGTATCCGAGCCCATCGCCTCGGGGACACCCGAACAAGTCATCCTAGAGTATCCGAGCCAGTCCTTCCTGTGTACCCGAGCCGATTGCACAAGTTTCTCCGAGGCGAAGTCTTCATCATCACCCGAGGTAAAGACTTAGTAAATATTCGTCTTCAAAGTATCATTTCCAAGCAAGGCATCATTTCCGAAAAAGAAGGATCATTTCCGATAAACCCGTAAATGATAAAGAAGAATCACGAAGGATCAACTCAAATCAGGAAATCTTCCAAAAAAACTCCGAAGAATAAGGAAACTATCCTAATCCGCGATATTCTACGCCGACTTCAAGATAAATGGAAATCTTCCGAGAATATCGCTGGAGAGGCGGTTTATCACCCCTACATAAAGAGACTCAAGGCTCTCGCAGAAGGCAAGCAATATCGCTCCAGAATTTACTCTACACAAAGCTCATAAGCACAAACACCTTTTCTTTTTACGATCAAACTCTTGTACGATCAAAACCATCTTTTTCTTAATAAAATCAAGAACACCATCTTTGGTTTCAATCCGTTCTGTTGTTCTTTGAGTTCAAGTTTATTTTATCCCTAAAATAAAACCCTAGACAAATCTTGATTGTGTTAGTTTTGACTTCCACAGTTTGGCGCCGTCTGTGGGGATACTTTAGAATTCTCTTACCCTAAGACGCAGAACTCGGTTACCGAAGAACGATGAACGAAGACGGTCGTCAGACACCACCAGTCGGAGGAGGGAACCCTAACCCTCTGAACCCTCAGAATCCTCAGGTCGATCCGGCAATCTCAGCGACCCTAGCCGAACTGAAGGATATGATGGTTAAATTCCAGAAGAAAGCTGACGACCAGGAGAAAGCTAACAAGACTTTGGCGCAGCAAATCGAGGAAATCACATCCCGTGGGCAACACATAACCGCGCGTTTCCAGACTCGTCCGCTACGAGCCCGGAGGGACTTGCCTGGCATCAACCCAACAAGGCTTACGTCGCGACGCCAACTGACAACACCAGAGCCGCAAGCCGAGCCGATCCTGCCCGACGCTAGAATCAAGATGATCCCACCGAACCAGACGCAGTGGACCTAACGGACGAGCCGGATAATCCGCAAGGCGAGCGTACCCGAACCGGAGCTAACTCTGTCGAACGGACCGATCTCACTGATGACGAAGAAACTGAGGAAAACATAAGGTGGGCCGAAGAGTCCGAAAGAGAAGACGAGCTTAGCAAGATCCGAGCCTCCCTAGCCAAGGCGGAAGCTGACATGAAGCTCGTCAAAACCCAGATACATAGCATTTCATCCTCTGCACCTAACATCGACCGAATTTTGGAGGAATCTCGGAATACGCCTTTCACCAAAAGAATTTTCGAAACGATAATGTCCAATCTGGGGAAGTTCAAAATCGACACTTACAACGGATCAACCGACCCGAAGTGTCACATTAAGTCATTCGTGATATCCGTGGCCTGAGCCAGGTTCAAGCCCGGGGAGAAGGATGCTGGTCTATGCTTACTATTCGTGGAACACCTCAAGGGACCCACATTAGAGTGGTTTTCAAGATTGGAACGAAATTCGATTGATAGCTTCGATGAGCTGTCGACACTTTTCCTTAAGCAGTATTTCGTGCTCATCGACCCCAGAACGTCCGATGCAGATCTGTGGTCTCTGTCTCAACAGCCCACCGAGCCGTTAAGAGATTTCCTCATAACTTTCAAATCGACGCTAGCCAAGGTCGAAGGAATCACAGATGTAGCCGCCATTTCGGCTTTGAAGAAAGCTCTCTGGTACAAGTCAGAATTCAGGAAAGAGCTGAACCTTTCAAAACCAACAACAATTCGCGACGCATTACACCGAGCCTCGGATTTCGTCGCCCATGAAGAAGAGATGGCGCTGCTAGCAAAGAGGCACGAGCCGACGAAACAGGCGGGACGAATACGCATCACGAAGGGCGCAATTTCTCTGGATACCATAACTACCAGATTGAGGAGGAAGAGAGTCCTTCACTTGGACAAGGTATCAGCCACCAAGCAATGATCAAGAATATTGCGAGCACCACAAAATCTTCGGCCACCACACCTCGAGATGCCGAAGCCTCGGCGCTAAGTTAGCAGCCAAATTCCTAGAAGGGGAGCTCGGAACGAGTGTCACGCTTAAAGACATCGAGCCAGAGCCAGAGCCCGAACAGACCATAATGGGTGGATCGCCATACTGTCCTGACACCGTAGCGGCAATCAAAGCTTATCAACGCCGAGCCGAGACGCCTAGCAACTGGACCAGACCTTTTGACCGACCTAACGACGTGATCACATTCGAAGTGATCACATTCGAAGAAAGCGAGACGAACGGGCTCGACATGCGTCATAACGATCCAATCGTCATCACATTAGCGATAGGAGAGCATGATATTTACCGAGTATTAATTGACACCGGCAGCACCATCGACGTGATCTTTCGCGAAACGCTCCGACAAATGAACATCGACATGTCACAGGTAACTCCGACCCCGAGGCCAGTCCTCGGGTTTTCAGGAGAAACTTTAATGACGCTTGGAACCATCCAATTACCAGTCCGAGCCGGCGGGGTGACAAAGATAGTCAACTTCTCGGTCACCGATCAACCTACCATCTACAACGTCATAATGGGAACGCCGTGGCTAAATCTAATGCGAGCTGTCGCATCAACGTATCATCTCTGTGTCAAATTCCCGACCCCCAATGGAGTGAAAACGATTTGGGGAAGTCAGAAAAATTCACGGATGTGCTTCATGGCAGCACACAAGCTCCGAAACCCGGTCACTAAAGCTAAGGCCGAAGCTGACCACAAAAAATCGAAACTCGGCCGGAGCGAAGAGAAGGCTATATCTAAACAGTTATAGCAGTTACAGATCGAGGAGGCACGCGAGGAGAAGAAGCCTACCTCGGATCCTGTAATCTCCATTAGCCTCGACGAGGAACAGCCTGAACGGTGCGTGGAAATCGGCAGCAACTTAACCGAGGAGATCAAGACTGAGCTCATCTTATTCCTCAAGGAGAACATTAACACCTTCGCCTGGTCGGCTGAAGATCTACCTGGAGTAAGCATCGACGTAATCTGCCACGAGCTGAATGTTGACCCATCTTTCAAGCCCATCAAGCAGAAGCGAAGAAAATTGGGTCGGGATCGCGCGGATGCCGTAAATGCAGAAGTAGAAAAACTCCTGAAGATCGGTTCAATCTCCGAAGCAAGATATCCAGACTGGTTAGCGAATCCCGTCGTGGTTAAAAAGAAGAACGGCAAGTGGAGAGTTTGCATCGACTTCACCGATCTGAACAAAGCTTGTCCTAAAGACAGTTTTCCGCTCCCACATATCGATCGTTTAGTAGAAGCAACTGCGGGAAAATGCTTGGCTTTCTACGATACTCTGCGCGGGAACAAGAAATTGGAATGGACTGATCGCTATGAAGAAGCTTTCCAGGAACTGAAGAAGTATCTGGCTAATCCACCGGTCTTAGCAAAACCAGTGCCGGGCGAGCCATTATTCCTGTACATCGCGGTCTCGGATACATCGATAAGTGGAGTCATAGTCAGGGAAGACAGAGGAGAGCAGAAGCCGATATTCTATGTCTCGCAAACTTTCACCGACGCAGAAACACGCTACCCGCAAACCGAAAAGCTCGTTCTCGCCGTAGTAATGTCAGCTCGGAAGCTACGGCCATATTTCCAGTCTCACTCAATTGTCATCATGGCACCCGTGTCGCTTTGAACTATCTTGCATAGCCCGAGTCAGTCGGGACGCCTGGCCAAATGGGCAGTAGAACTCAGTGAATACGACATTGAATACAGGAACAAAACATGCGCAAAATCTCAGGTCCTCGCCGACTTTATCATCTAGCTGCCAACAGAAAACGCCCGAGAAGAGTTGCCCGACGCTGTTTGGATCCTCCACGTCGACGGATCATCCTCAAAACAAGGCTCTGGCGTCGGAATCCGCTTAGCATCACCAGAGGGTGAGATCCTCGAACAATCTTTTTGGCTAAATTTCGACGCGACTAACAACGTGACAAAGTATGAAGCACTGATAGCAGGACTTAAGCTAGCTCGGGGACTTAAGATCAACAAGCTGCGAGCCTTTTGTGACTCCCAGCTCGTGGCCAATCAATTCAATGGAGAATACGCGGCTCGTGACGAACGAATGGAAGCATATCTTGCTCTCACGCAAGACTTGGCAAAACAGTTCAAAGAGTTTGAGTTAACCAGAATCCCGCGAGGTGAGAACACATCAGCCGATGCCTTAGCGGCTCTAGCTTCAACTTCCGACCCAAATCTGAAGAGAATCATACCGGTTGAATTCATCGAAAAGCCGAGCATTGAAGACAGTAGCAAGGATCAAGTTCTAACAGCTCGGGAGACGGAAGAACCGGAAGAAATGGACATCGAACCGCTAGACCAGCAAACTACAGACGCAACCGAGCCCAAATACGGAAGCGACGCCAAATGGATCGGAGCCATCCGAAGTTACATAGCAGATGGAGAAGTTCCTGCAGAAAAATGGGCGGCTCGGAAGCTTAAGGCAAAAGCGGCGCGATATACCCCGATCGACGGAGAACTCTTTAAATGGCGATTCTCCGGACCCCTCCTTATCTGTGTCGAAGGAAACGAAGCTCGGAGAGTCATGGAAGAAGTACACGGCGGATCTTGTGGGAATCACTCTGGCGGAAGAGCCCTAGCCGTAAAGATCAAACGCCACGGGTATTTTTGGCCGACGATGGTCAAAAGACTACGAAAAGTTTTCTCAACGATGCGACAAATGCCAGAGGCACGCACCAACCATTCATCAACCCGCCGAGCTCCTCTCTTCCATCACCTCGGCTTACCCCTTCATGCGCTGGTCCATCGACATTATCGGATCTCTACACAACTCCAAGCAGAAGAAACTCGTCCTCGTGCTAACAGACTACTTCTCCAAATGGATCGAGGCTGACTCCTATGCCAGCATCAAAGACGCAAAGGTCGAGAACTTCGTCTGGAAGAACATCATATGCCGCCACGGGATACCTTACGAGATCGTTACAGACAATGGGTCACAGTTTATTTCGGCTCGATTCGAGGGATTCTGTGAGAAATGGGGAATTCGCCTCAGCAAGTCTACGCCTCGGTATCCTCAGGGAAACAGACAGGCGGAAACAGCAAACAAAACGATTCTCGACGGAATAAAAAAGCGCCTCGACGCGAAGAAAGGCCGCTGGGCCGACGAATTGGAAGGAGTACTATGGTCGCATAGAACAACGCCGAGGCGTACCACGGGGGAAACACCTTTTGCCCTCGTCTACGGTACAGAGTGTGTGATTCCCACCGAAGCCGAGATCCTGGGAATAAGAAGACGTTTGCTCCCCGAACAGGAAAATTCCAACACTCAGATGATGCTGGACGAACTGGACTTAATCGACGAAAGAAGAGATTCGGCTTTGGTCCGTATGCAGAACTATCAGAATGCTACAGCCCGGTACTACAATTCTCACGTTAAGCATCGCCGCTTCCACGAAGGAGATCTCGTACTGCGCAAAGTTTTCCAGAATACTGCCGAACAGAATGCTGGTAAGCTTGGCGCAAACTGGGAAGGACCTTACACGATCGCAAAGGTGATCCGTCCCGGCGTCTACGAACTCATCGACATGAACGGCAAAGCGGTATCTAGATCCTGGAACGCAATGCATCTAAGGAAGTATTATCGCTAAGAACCTAAGGTACGCATGTACTTGAACTACGGGGTGGCTTGATCCCTGAAAAGGGTACGTAGGCAGCTCGTCCTCGGACGAGTTCAGCTACCCCCCCTAATTAAAAAAGGGGGGGAGTGGGTCCGTATACATATACTCCCACTAAAATTTTCAAATTCTCTAAGTTTTTACCCTTCGGATTTTCAATTTTATCCACCTCGACATCTATCCCAAAATTCATCTCGGGAACCTTTACGGTTTTCTTATCGACCCACAAAGCCAACAGTTCGTTCGGACGATGGCCACATCCACGAACAGAGAGCTCATTTCACCGCTTTGGTTACAATGCGTTATATAAGCATTCAAGACAATTCGGTCGGAGATATCTTGCCAAAGAAATTGTCTTCAGAAAACCCAGTCAACTTCGACACTGGTACCCCAGTTCGCTTCTAAGCACTGGCATCGACTATGTCAGCTCGGGTCGCAACCGATAAAGATTAGTCCCACGTGATCGAAACCTAGTTACTTTAATACTGGTACGTTACTCATCGTCACGGTTCGGAAGTTAGCTTCTACTGAACCGAAAGTCATTTCCACCGAAACCCAATAACTGACATTGGCGCATATTTCGTTTCCTCGGCTCGGAAGTTAAAACGTTTGAATTTAACTTCTCAACGAGCAAATCATAAACCCAGTTAACTTAACACTGGTGCACGATTCTTTTTGTTTTTGGCTCGGAAGTTAAAATTATTAGGAAAAATTTTTAACTTCTCAACGAGCAAGTCATAAACCCAGTTATTTGACATTGGTATCGGATTCAGTTCGGAAATATTTTAAGATAAAAGTACTTCTAACATAATATTCAGTGGATAAAGCCGTCCAGTCATGTCTTACAAAAAAAAAAAAAAGACATCTCGGGATCAGATCGAATCTTGGTTAACCGGTGAAACTTGAGCTACCTCGGTACCTCGGTTCAAACCCGTCTGGTCGGCAACACCTATCGCAGCCGCGGCGCCCTCGATCGATCGGTTCCCGAAGCTATCATTGACAGAGTCCGGGGAAACCGAAGGAAGCTTCAAGTCCTCTCGCAGCTCGGTCCCGAGACGGACGTACTCATCCTCGGCATCCCCATACTCAGCCGTCCATTGAAGGACCTCGGCCTTCTCATCCTCCACCTTTTTCCCTTCTTCCATCTCGGCTATCAGCTCGGCATTGGCCCGTGCTTGCACCAAGTACATATAGGGCGTGGATACCTTCCCGTACTGATCCATCTTCGCCTCGATAGCCTTGACCTTCTCGGCAAACTCCCTTCTGGCTGCCCTCCGTTCCCTGACAATCTCCTTCTCCCAGAGAGCCTTTTCTTCGGTAAATAACCGATGGAGGCGTGCAATCTCGGCCTCGAGCTTTCTCTGAGTCCGCAGGATATCCTTAGAAGCTTTCAATCGCTCCACCTTCTCGGCCTTGGCTAACGCCTCAGCTTCCTGTTTAGCCGTGATCGCCTCGGAAAACCTAGCCTCGACCTCAGCTCGGGACATCTCCGATCTCTCACGAGCCAGCTCGGACTTCCGAGCTCCAAAATCATAGGCTCGAACCATGGAATTCATCGAGTGGAAGGCCTGAAATGGAACGAGAATCATTAGCAAACAAATATGGAAACGATAGTAAAACACGTCAGGGGCAGATCGATACCTTCAGAAATCCATCAGTGGTTTCACGGTAGTTTTGAGCCTCCAGCAAGGCCTCGGGAGCAAACAGTGGTGGACCCGAGCAAGAAGCAACAAAATTCGCCGAAGCAACCTTGTCCTTGTACACTGGAGTTTCACTACGACTCCTCTTCTCCTTCCTAGAAACTCCCGAGCCATCACCTCGGGGTCTTTTTCCCCTCGGTTTGGATTTCGCCTCGGCGACTGGAGCAACAACAACCAGAGCCCCTACCACCTCGGGGACACCGGTCGTAGGAGAGATATGCCCGGCCACCTCGGGCACGATCGAAGCCATATCCCGAGCTTCATCAGTCGCCTTGGCACCATCGACGACCTCAGGGCTGGCCTCGGGAGGAGTAGGAGGTCTGAAGTTTGCCTCCAAAACCGCTCTTTCCTTAGCCGCCTTCTTTTCGGCAGCTTTCCTGGCTCTCAGAGACTGCGCAACGCCCTGCATTTCAATAAGATGATCTAAACGGTGGTCGGAAGACTCTGAAGACGAACGACAAGGGGCTCCGTGCAACAATCGCAAGGCTCTCTCAATTCTATCTCGGGAGAAATGCTTCGTCCAATCGCACTTCCGAGCTATCAGTTCGTCGTGCAGATCTAGGAAGCCCTCAGGAACGTTCTCGAGAAATGACGGGTTCCGATCTGCATGAACAAAAAAGAATAAGAGTCAGTAAAGGTTGAAATAAAACAAAGTAGCGAGAACGACTTGGGGCGTAAATACCAATTTTTCTACATTTCCCAACAAATTTCCCTAAATAATCCTCATGGACACTATACTCGTCCAAAGCTACGTAGAAGAAGTGATCAGTATACTTCTCATCCTTGCTCGGGAACCCGCCTATAACCCTCCTATTCGGCCTCAAGGATATGTAAAACCTCTCTGCAGGGCCTGGTATGCGACGGACCTCCAGGAGATTCCTTAGGTGACTAAGGTCAACGATATTGACCGTCTCGATACCTCGGACTAAAATCCCCACTAGATGCCGCAGGCCTCGGGTCGTTATCTGGGATAGAGCAATCTTGTACGACCACAGAAACGCCAAAATCGGCCTCGGGATTAGAAGCCAAAGGTAGCAATGGTAGAAGAACCCCTCATAAAGGGTGAAAAACCCCTCGGGCGGATCATCTGCTCGCTCGTTCGGAGTTGGAAGGCTTAGTTCAATCCCCTCGCTAAAACCAAACCAGGCCTTGAGATCCCGAAGGGAATCCTCCGTGCATAAGGTGGAACCCGGGGGATCGGGTTTCCTAGCTTTCTTGGCTCGTTTTCTCTTCTGTTGACCCTTGGCTGCTTGAACTTTAGCTTGAAGCAACCTGGCCGCCTCGTCAGAGTCATAATGAACCTCCTCGGCCTTAATAGGAAGTAGAGGCGCCTCGGGGGCATTTTCCCAGCATGAGACTCCAGCTTCACCAACTGCCGGTGGATGGACCCCCCTCCTATTCAAAATCGCCTCGGGATCATCAGGCAAATCCTGATCCCTAGCCACATCTGCAATCGTGTCTTCTCGAGCAATGAAACGGCTCGGGTCTTCTTCCCGTGAAGCCGACTCTGCATCACTGCCACAGTACAACTCGATCTGACGGTCCGTGGTGTCCGCCTCGGGGTCACTCGAAGAACTCCAGACCATCTTTCTCTTGTAGACAGGGAGAAGAGTGTCGCCTCGGGGCAAATCACTGGAATCAGAAAGAGACATTTTCTGGCTCGGGAAATTGAAGAAGTTGATCGGAGGAACAAGGTTTGGCAGATCGGAAAAATCAACCTAGATCTAATAACGGTGGCGCTACAACGGAAGTATAACGGAAAAAATATAAAATGGAAGAGCTCAAGATCAGAGAGAGAAGAGAACGAACCTTGAAAATTTTCCTTTGCACTTGCGAAATGAGAGAATGAGTCGGAGACTTAACATTTATAGGGATTTAGGGCGCGTCGGGTACGAACGAGCTGAATAAAACACATCGTGTCCGCATCTAAGGCGCGTCGGGCACGCGCGAATTGAATAGGATACTTCACATCCGCACGAATCTCGGGAATCAGCGAAGGACCTTTTCACTTCTTGAGAAGGAATCCCAACCGTCACAGGCCAAGAGAAGATGAAACGACAGAGGAATTCGAATCGCCAAAAACTTTAAAAGGACCGGACTGTCCGAAGTAAACGGCTCGGCCCAATCGTCATAAAGCTCGTCACGCTTGGTTCTCCAAACTAACAAGCTGGGGGGCTAACTGTTGGGGTCGGATTCCATCCTTTGGCGCCGAGCCAGACTTAGAGCACCCTGGGAGTCTTTCAGTGATCACCTCGGGGCATCGCATCATCCACCTCGGGTTATCCATCTAATCAGTTTAGGGTACCCGAGCCCATCGCCTCGGGGATACCCGAACGAGACATCTCGGGGTACCCGAGCCCAGTTGCCTCGGGGGTACCCGAGCCCAGTCGCCTCGGGGTACCCGAGCCCATCGCCTCGGGGACACCCGAACAAGTCATCCTAGAGTACCCGAGCCCAGTCGCCTCGGGGTACCCGAGCCCATCGCCTCGGGGACACCCGAACAAGTCATCCTAGAGTACCCGAGCCAGTCCTTCCTGTGTACCCGAGCCGATTGCACAAGTTTCTCCGAGGCGAAGTCTTCATCATCACCCGAGGTAAAGACTTAGTAAATATTCGTCTTCAAAGTATCATTTCCAAGCAAGGCATCATTTCCGAAAAAGAAGGATCATTTCCGATAAACCCGGAAATGATAAAGAAGAATCACAAAGGATCAACTCAAATCAGGAAATCTTCCAAAAAACTCCGAAGAATAAGGAAACTATCCTAATCCGCGATATTCTACGCCGACTTCAAGATAAATAGAAATCCTCCGAGAATATCGCTGGAGAGGCGGTTTATCACCCCTACATAAAGAGACTCAAGGCTCTCGCAGAAGGCAAGCAATATCGCTCCAGAATTTACTCTACACAAAGCTCATAAGCACAAACACCTTTTCTTTTTACGATCAAACTCTTGTACGATCAAAACCATCTTTTTCTTAATAAAATCAAGAACACCATCTTTGGTTTCAATCCGTTCTGTTGTTCTTTGAGAATTCACGTTTATTGTATCCCTAAAATAAAACCTTAGACAAATTTTGATTGTGTTAGTTTCGACTTCCACAATATTTTCATAAATAATAAACAAATTGCCTTCCATTTTTATTGGTTGACAATAAAAACAGTGAAAATAGAACTAAATCTAAAAAAAATAGATGATAATAACCTTAATTTACAAAGGCCTAGTGGAACTAAACCATGTTCTTTTCAAAAGTTTTTTTAATTATTAAAAAAAAAATTCCATAACAATTCAAATATTCTCGCTTCTTCATTTCTTTTATTTTTTAAATGAAGGAAAATCATTCTAAATAAAAACTGGAAAAATGAAATTCAAAATATTTCAATTCATTTTGAGGCTTTCACTTTTATGAATAAGTTTTTTTTTTCTGTTAGAGAGTTTTAGATTTAAAGCATGAGAACTAAACTTTGTTAGATATATAGTTCACCTCAACCTCATACTTGAAATAAAGCTCTTAAAACTAAGTATAAACTAAGAATAAATTTTGAAAAAACAAAAAAAAATCTAAGCATAAATTAAGTCTCACATAATATATAAATTCCTTCTAAATTCAGGATCTCTATATACTCCCTCTGTTTTTTAAAAGTTGTCGTTTTAACTGTATTTGGACAAATTAAGAAAATGTATACAATGACTATATTAACCTCATAAAAATGACAAGTAATTATTTACAAATAATTTGTGTTCAATAAAATGAGAGTAATTTGGGTAGTTATTGGCATAAATTACATTATTACCTTAAAACGACAACTAATTTAAAACAAAAAAAGCTCTAAAACGACAACTATTCGAAAACGGAGGGAGTATGTAGTATAGTCATTTTAGAATACTTAATTTCTAAAATTTACTGCAACAACTTCACATATTAAATGATTAATTCTTAAATTCACTTAATTTTTATTTTTTTGCTATGTAGTTTTCTATTTTTTTTATTCTAACTCCCAATATATTATTATAGGAAATTTTAATTAATGACATCATTTTCTGTTAGAAATTTCTCAATTGCCCACGAGATTTATTTAGAAATATTATCCATCAGATAAAGAATAACGTAAGAGCAACTCATTAGGAGATTAATTAATGATAACTTAATTTTCATAAAATGATAGAATATATAAGCCCATATTTTCGATTAAATAACAAAAAATCTGAAAACTTAAAAAAAATTAACGCCCCATCCGAAAAGGAAAAGAATTATGCCTTATCTCTTAACCCATTTGTTTTGGGTGGGGGGTGGGGAAGGTTAACGCATTTAGTTTTCTTAGTTCCTTTTATTTTCTTTTTGCAAATAGACTAATCGTACAGTGTGCAACTCTCAAGAAAATGATCCAGAATAATAACAAATAGTATTGCACTACAAATACTAAGAAAAACAAAATTTAACATATCACATATGAATCATTTGAAAAAAAAATAAAAAAACATAACATGATTCTCTATGATCTTCAATCGGCAAAATACAAATAAACTCTCTATTTTTAAATCATATAAGAGTTTTGTTGCTCTTCTCGGATCTTAACCGAAAAAAAGATATAAAGTTTTTGCCAAATTCCAATCACATTTGATTTTTTAGAATTAATCTTATTTATTATGTGTTAATATACAATTACCTTTATGACATTTCTCATATGGTTGAGAGAAGTAACTAAATAGTCTTCCATGATATTGAGTCCGTTCAAATCATTAACTTCATTCGGACTTTCCAAGTTTCTTATCAATTAATAAATAATAGTTTTAGTAAACTTAATAAAAAAAAACTAAAACTAATAAGAAAATTAAAAAAAATGATTTATTGAATCTTCATTAGTGTTTTTCTTAATTATAACTTCAAAATTAACTTCTTCTCTTCATACAATTTCTTGAGTTCTCTCAGTTTAGTGACTTTCTTGTCATCCTAAATTTCAATAATTATAGTATTCAATAAATATTTATTAAAAGTAAACAATATATTTTTTCAAATATTTTTTAATAAATATTTTCGTACATGAATCTCTTCATCTCTGCAATAAATATAGCAAAATTAGATCTAGTATGTTGAATAATCTATAAGTATGTGTTTGAATATAAACAAAATCATACATTTCATGCAAAAATTGATCATTTCTTAGTGAAAATTGATCATTTTCAGACGAAAATTATCGCTTTTAGGCGAAAATTTATCATATTCATTATTGGTCACTTCTGGATTGTTCTTGTTCAACAATTTTATCAGCCTCTATATATACATGTAAAAAATAAATAAATAAAAAAACATTTCATAAAAAAAGAGAAAATTTACTTAGTTGTTCGTTACTAGCTTTTGTTGGCTAAATCTTCTAATATTCTGATAAGTTTTTGTTTTGGTTTTATTTTTTATATTGAAAACTAATAATATCAATCACATAAACTTAGATTTGAATATAGAACCAATAAATATGAAAATAAGTATACATGTTTTATGTTTATTGTCAAAACCGTATCCCCAACTAATCGTGAGAAAGATAATAGAGAATGATAAATCAAACTTTAATTGATAAATATAAAGTGATGAGTAAATCGAACCTTTACTGTGTAGGCTCTCCTGAATGCATACATAAAATACCAAAGTCAGCCAATGTATAAAACAAAAACCATGCCAATGTAGTTATGTAATAATAATATACAAATCTGAAAGATCACACCTTTCTTCCCGTTCTTGTAATGAAAGCATGCAATACCTATCATAGATTTTATTAAAGGACCTACAATTTCAAAAGCATAGTTTTAAGAAAATATTGGTAATTTCAATTCATAACCAACAAATTGACGATTCTATAATAACACTCACTATTGGACATGTAGCCAACTAGTGCATGTTACCATGTCACTCCTAAGTAGCTAAAAAAAAAAGTGAACCTAATTTATAATCGTTGCAAAAATATTTTATGAAAAAACAAGAATAAGTGGAAAATAGTTTAATTTTTTGAAAACTTAGGTTCAAATAATTTATACTTAGAACGAATGTGGAAAAGGGTAGGTTTATCGGTAGGAGAAACAACAATCAAAATTATTTCAAAATCACACAATAGTGCCACTTCTTTTGCCTTCTTGAAAAGACTTTTTTTTTTTACGTTTTGAGTATTTGCTACTTCTCTCTTTTATGCATTCTATTCTATTCAGTTTTATTTTCTTCCTCCCCATTTTTCTACAACTAATTTTGTTTTCCTTGAGTATTTCCCCCATTCCCCTTTATATAATAAGGTTTAGAGAAAGTTTATCTTGGGGGTAATTAAAGACGAGACTAGAGAAGAATCTTTAGATTCTTACCAAAAAAAAAGAGAAGAATCTTTAGATTAATGTGTTATTTAATAGCTATTATTATCTTTGAAAATTCTAGATTTGGTTTCATAGATTTTAATTGATGTCATTAGTATTCCACAAGACAAACAATATTTTTTTTTTCCTTGACACACAAGTAGATGGTTAATCTTAATTGGTTATGCTCATTTTGACTTTTCCAAGTTTACTTGGATTAAAATACTCATAGCAAAAATTAAATATTCATAACATTATATGATCACGTAACACAAAATAAAACAATCATAATAAGTGCAACACTATGATGATATATCTTTAAACTTTAACTAATTTTCTTAAATAAATTTTCATAAATAATAAACAGATTGCCTTGCATTTTTATTGGTTGACTATAAAAACAGTGAAAGTAGAACTAAATCTAAAAGAAATTAGATGATATTTACACATAATTTACAAAGGCCTTGTGAAACAAAACTCCGTTCTTTAAAAAAAAATTAATTATTTTTTAAAAAATATATTCCACAATAATTCAAATATTATCGCTTCTTTATTTTATTTTATTTTTTAAATGAAAAATTCATTCTAAATAAAAACTGAAATAATGAAATTCAAAATATTTAAATTCATTTTGAGGCTTTCACTTTATAATTAAGTTTTTTTTCTGTTAATGAGTTTTACATTTAAAGGATGAGAACTAAACTTTGTTAGATATATAGCTCAGCTCAACCTCATACTTTGAAATAAAGCTCTTAAAAAGAAGTATAAACTAAGGATAAACTTTGAAGAAACAAAAAAAAATCTAAGCATAAACTAAGTCTCACCTAATATAGAAATTCTTTCTAAATTAAAGATCTATATATCGTATAGTCATTTTAATATACCTAATTTCTAAAATTTACCGCAACAACTTCACATATTAAATGATTAATCCTTAAATTCACTTAATTTTTATGTCTTTGCAATGTAGTTTACTATTTTATTATTCTAACTCCCAATATATTATTATAGGAAATTTTTTTTATTGACATAATTTTCTATTAGAAATTTCTTAATTGCCCAAGAGACTTATTTAGAAAGATTATCCATCGGATAAATAATAACATAGGAGCAACCCATTAGGAGAAAAGAAGTACAATATACTAGGGTTCACTAACAAATAAAATCATAAATTTAATATCGAAAAATATAAAACATGATTAGAATGAAATTTTAATTAACGATAACCTAATTTTCATAAAATAATAGAATATATAAGCCCAAATTTTCTTTTAAATAACAACAAAAAATATGAAAACATAAAAAAAAAATTATTAACGCCCCATCCGAAAAAGAAAAGAAATATCCCTTATCTTTTAACCTATTTTTGGGAGGAAAACGGTTAATGTATGTAGTTTTCTTAGTTCCTTTTGTTTTATTTTTTTGCAAATAAAGTAATCATACAGTGTGCAACCCTCAAGAAAATGGTCGAGAAAAATCACATATAGTATTACACTACAAATGATATAAAAAAAAAGGAATTAACATATCACATATGAATCATTTGAAAAAAAAAACAAAAAAACATACCATGATTCCCTATGATCTTCAATCGACAAAATACAAATAAACTCTCCATTTTTAAATCATAGAAGAGTTTTGTTGCTCTCCTCGGATCTTAACCTAAAACAAGATATATTTGTTTTGCAAAATTCCAATCACATTTGATTTTTAGAATAAATCTTATTTATTATATGTTAATATACAATTACCTTTATGACATTTCTCATATGGTTGAGAGAAGTAACGAAATAGTCTTCCATGATATTGAGTCCGTTCAAATCATTAACTTCATTCAGACTTTCCCAGTTTCTTATCAATTAATAAATTATAGTTTTAGTTAACTTAATAGATAAAACTAAAACTAATAAGAAAATTAATAAAAATGATTTATTGAATCTTCATTAGTGTTTTTCTTAATCATTACCTCAAAATTATTGAGTTCTCTCAGTTTAGTTATCTTATTATCATCCTAAATTTCAATAATTATAGTATTAAATAAATATTTATTAACATAAAACAATATATTTCTTCAAATATTTTTTAATAAATATTTTCGTACCTGAATCTCTTCACCTCTGCAAGAAATATAGCAAAATTAGATCTAGTATATTGAATAATCTTTAAGCATGTTTTTGAATATAAACAAAATCATACCTTTCAGGCGAAAATTGATCATTTGCTATGGTCACTTCTCGATTGATCTTGTTCAGCAGTTTTATTAGCGTCTATATATACATGTAAAAAATAAATAAACAAACATTTCATAAAAAAAGAGACAAAATTTACTTAGTTGTTCGTTACTAACTTTAGTTGGTTAAATCTTCTAATATTCTGATAAGTTTTTGTTTTCGGTTTTATTATTTTATTGAAGACTAATAATGTCAATCACATAAACATAGATTTGAATATAGCACAAATAAACTACAAAAATAAGTATACATCTTTTATGCGTAAAATATTGTCAAACCATTTCCCCAACTAATCATGAGAAAGATATTAGATAGTGAAAAATCAAACTTTAAAGTGATGAGTAAATCCAACCTTTATTATGTAGGCTGTCCCGAATGCATACATAAAATACCAAAGTCAGTCTATGTATAAAACAAAAACCATGCCAATGTACTTATGTAATTATAATATAAAAATCTAAAAGATCTTGTAATGAAAGCATGCGATACCTCTCAAAATTTTTATTAAAGGACTTACAATTTCAAAAGCATAGTTTTAAGAAAATATTCGTAATTTCAATTCATAACCAACAAATTAACGATTCTATAATAACATTTCGTGTTGAACATGTAGCCAACTGGTGCATGTTACCATGTCACTCCTAAGTAGTTAAAAAAAATAGTGAACTTAAATTATAATTGTTTAAAAACTATTTTATGAAGAAAAAACAAGAACAAGTGCAAAATAATTGAGATATCCACGATAATTTAGTGCGTCATTATAAATTAATGAATTAATAATTGGCTTATGGATCTAAGTTCAGAAATTTTGTATTAACAAAAAAAACCATAAAGACAACAATAGTTTAAATTTTTGAAAAATCATGTTCAAATCATTTATATTTAGAACGAGTGTGGAAAAGAGTAAGCTTATCGGTGGGAGAAACAACAATGAAGATTATATCACAATCACACAACAATGCTACTTCTTATGCCTTCTTTAAAAACTCTTCAGTTTTATTTTCTTCCTCCCCATTTTTCCTTCAAATATATATATATTTTGGAGTGTTCTCCTCACATCCCCTTTATATTATATGGTTTAGAGGAAGTTTATCTTGAAGGTAATTAAAAATGAGACTAGAGAAGAATCTTCATAATTAGATTAATGTGTTATTTAATAGCAAAATCTTTAAAAAAATCAAGATTTGGTTTCACAGATTTTACTTGATATCATTAGTATCCCACAAGACAAACAATGTTTTTTGTTTTTTGCTGACACACAATTATAAGTTGAATCTTAATTGGTTATGCTCATTTTGACTTATCTAAATTTAGTTGGATTAAAATACACATAGCAAAAAAATTAAGTATTCATAACATTATATAATCACGTAGCATGAAATAATAGAATCATAATTACTATGATACTACGATGATATATCATTAAACATTAATTAATTTTTTAAATATTTTTTCATAAATATTAATCAGATTGCCTTCCATTTTTCTTGATTGACTATAAAAACAGTGAAAGTAGAAATAAATCTAAACAAAATTAGATGATAAGTACCCCTAATTTACAAAGGCGTTATCAAACTAAACTTCGTTCTTTTTAAGTTTGTTTAATTATGTTTTAAAAAATTAAATTCCATAACAATTCAAATATAATCGCTTCTTCATTTTCTTTTGTTTTGTGAATGAAGAAAAATCATTCTACATAAAAACTGGAAAAATGAAATTCAAAATATTTAAATTCATTTTAAGTTTTCACTTTATAAATAAAGTTTTTCTGTTAAAGAGGTTTATATTTAAAGCATGAGAACTAAACTTTGTTAGGTATATAGCTCAGCTCAACCCCATACTTTGAAATAAAACTCTTAAAAAGAAGCATAAACTAAGCATAAACTCTGAAGAAAAAAAAAAAAACTAAGCATAAACTAAGTCTCACCTAATATATAGATTCTTTCTAAATTAAGGATATATATATATATATCATATAGTCATTTTAGAATACCTAATTTCTGAAATTTGCCTCAACAACTTTACATACTAAATAATTAATCATTAAATTCACTTAATTTTTATTTTTTCTGTTATATAGTTTACTATTTTATTATTTTAACTTTCAGCATATTATTATAGGAAATTTTATGAAGTTCCATCATTTTCTGTCAGAAATTTTTCAATAATTTAGCAGTTCATTAGGAGATAAGAGGTACGACATTCTAGGGTTCACTAACTAATGAAATACAAAATTTAATATTGAAAAAATATAAAACATGATTAGAATGAAATTTTAATTAACGATAATCTAATTTCATAAAATAATAGAATACATAAGCCCATATTTCTTTTAAATAACAACAAAAATATGAAAACTTAAAAAAAAAAAATTATTAACGCCCTATCCGAAAAGAATAAAGAAATATCCCTTATCTTTTAACCCATTTTTGGTTTCCTTTTATTTTCTTTTTTACAAACAGACTAATCATACAGTGTGCAACTCTCAAGAAAATGGTCCGAAAAAATCACAAATAGTATTGCACTATAAATGGTAAAAAGAAAAATTAACATATCACATATGAATCATTTGAAAGAAAAAAGAACATAACATTATTTCCTATGATCTCCAATCTCCAAAATACATAATAAACTCTCCATTTTAAATCATATAAGAGTTTTGTTGCTCTTCTCGGATCTTAACCTGAAACAAGATATAATTGTTTTGCAAAATTCCAATCACATTTGATTTTTAGAATAAATCTTATTTATTATATGTTAATATGCAATTACCTTTATGACATTTCTGATATGGTTGAGAGAAGTAACTAAATAGTCTTCCATGATATTGAGTCCGTTCAAATCAATAACTTCATTCGGACTTTCCCAGTTTCTTATCAATTAATAAATAATAGGTTTAGCAAAACTTAATAAAAAAAAAAACTAAAATTAATTAGAAAATTAATAAAAATGATTTATTGAATCTTCATTAGTGTTTTTCTTAATCATTACCTCAAAATTAACTTCTTCTCATCATACAATTCCTTGAGTTCTCTCAGTTTAGTGACCTTATTATCATCCTAAATTTCATTAATTATAGTATTAAATAAACATTTATTAAAAGGAAACAAAATATTTTTTAAGAAATAATTTCGTACCTGAATCTCTTCACTTCTGCAATAAATATATCCAAATTAGATCTAGTATGTTGAATAATCTATAAGCATGTGTTTGAATATAAACAAAATTATACCTTTCTGGCAAAAATTGATCATTTTCAAGCGAAAATTGATCATTTTCAGGCGAAAATTGGTCACTTTCAGCAAAAGATTGATCATTTTCTATAGTCACTTCTGGATTGTTCTTGTTCAATAATTTTATCAGCGTCTATATATACATGTAAAAAATAAATAAATAAACAAACGTTTCATACAAAAAAAAAAAGAAGAGAAAATTTACTTAGTTGTTCGTTATTAGCTTTAGTTGGCTAAATTTTTTAATATTCTGATAATTTTAATTTTTGGTGTTATTTTTTATTGAAAACTAATAATATCAATCACATAAACTTAGATTTGAATATAGCACCAATAAACTATGAAAATAAGTATACATCTTTTATGCTTAAACTATTGTGAAAACCATATATCCAACTAATCGTGAGAAAGATATTGGCGTGTGAAAACTCAAACTTTAATTGATAAATGTAAAGTGATGAATAAATCAAACCTTTATTGTGTAGGCTCTCCTGAATGCATACATAAAACACCAAAGTCAGCCAATGTATAAAACCAAAACCATGCCAATGTACTTATGTAATAATAATATAAAATCTGAAAAATCACACCTTTCTTCCCGTTCTTGTAATGAAAGCATGCAATATCTCTCATAGATTTTATTGAAGGACCTACAATTTCAAAAGCATAGTTTTAAGCAAATATTGGTAATTTCAATTCATAAGCAACAAATTAACGATTCTATGATACCACTTCCTACTAGACATGTAGTCGACTAGTGCATGTTAGCATGTCACTCCTTAGTAGTTAAAAAAAAAAGTGAACCTAGATTATAATCGTTTCAAAACTATTTTATGGAAAAAACAAGATCCAGTGGAAAATAATTGAGATATCTATGATCATTTAGCGCGTTATTGTAAGTTGATGAATTAATAATTGGCTTATGGATCTAAATGTAGAAGTGATCTATTAACAAAAAAAAAAAAAACCATAAACACAACAATATATATTTTTTTTTAGAACTTCTGTTCAAATAATTTATACTTAGAACGGGTGTGGAAAAGGGTAGGCTTATCCGTCGGAGAAACAACAATCAAAATGACTTCACAATCGCATAACAATGCTACTTCTTCTGCCTTCTTGAAAAGCCCTTGTTTACGTTTTGAGTATTTGCTACTTCTCTCTTTTAGGCTTTCTATTCTATTCAATTTTATTTTCTTCCTCCCCATATTTTCTACAATTAATATTTTTTTCTTGAGTGTTCCCCCCATATCCCCTTTATATAATAAGGTTTAGAGGAAGTTTATCTTAGGGGTAATTAAGGATGAGACTAGAGAAGAATCTTAATTAGATTAATGTGTTATTTAATAGCTATTATTATCTTTGAAAGTTCTAGATTTGGTTTCATAGATTTTAATTGATGTCATTAGTATTCCACAAGACAAACAATTTTTTTTTTTTCTGCTTGACACACAAGTAGAAGGTTAATCTTAATTGTTATGCTCATTTTAACTTTTCTAAATTTAGTTGGATTAAAATATTCATAGCAAAAAAATTAAAATAATCATGATTAGTATAACACTATGATGATATATCTTTAAACTTTAATTAATTTTCATAAATAATGAACAGATTGCCTTCCATTTTTATTGGTTGACTATAAAAACAGTGTAAGTAGAACTAAATCTAAAAGAAATTAGTTGAGAATTACCCCTAATTTACAAAGGCCTTGTGAAACTAAATTCCGTTTTTTTTAAGGTTGGCTAATTATTTTTAAGAAAATTAAATTCCATAACAATTGAAATATCACCGCTTCTTCATTTTTCTTTTATCTTGTAAATGAAGAAAAGTCATTCTAAATAAAAACTGTAAAAGTGAAATTCAAAATATTGAAATTCATTTTCTTGCTTTCAATTTACAAAGAAGTATTTTTTGTTAGAGTTTTATATTTAAAGCACGAGAACTAAACTTTGTTAGATATATAGCTCAGTTCAACCACATACTTTGAAACAAAACTCTTAAAAGGAAGAATAAACTAAGCATAAACTTTGCAAAAAAAAAAAAACTAAGCATAAACTTAGTCTCACCCAATAGAAGATATAGATCAAGAAACTTAGTCTCACCCACGAATGAATGGGTACGGTAGATAATCGTACCAACCACACGAGTTTTGTCTTCAGTTCGAGAATCTTTAGATGGAAAGATCTAGAGATCAACGGCTAAAGATATTATAAGGCACTGACCAAGGTTTAGTACTCATTGTTTAACCACCAAGCCAAAATGAAAAATGTAACGCCCCGACATCTTTATCAGTGAGCACTCACATCCTTTATCGGACCCGTGGGCTCCATCCCTGTCTGGCGGTCGGTCTGCTACGTCTGGAAGGCTTTAAAGACTTTGTTTACCGATCATACAAATAACGACATGATCTTTCCACGTGTTTTGTCCTTACTCACCCGGTTCAGATAATCACTTCCCGGAAGGTCACCCATCCTGAAATTGCTCTAACCCAAGCACACTTATCTGTGGAATTCTCTCAGGACAGTTGACCGGAAAGAAAAGTGCATTTTGGTGACATAGGTGGTCAAATCAATTCTTTTAACCTTTACGCATGCCTCACCATCTTCATGAAATCGGGGTGTTATAAGAAAGATTATAGACACGAGAATATTTAGATCCTCCAAACTTAGATGTTTTGTTATATGTGAATAGTTGCATCGATCGAGAGGTTTGGCGATGGAATGGAGGATATCGCTCCAGCCATATCGATTAAATGAAAGACTTCCAAACGAGAATTGACTATATACTTTTTAGCTTACGATCCAAAAATTACTTTGCATGTCTAAGAAAGTAGTGTCCCAAGAACAATGAGGATGCATGTTGTATTTGAGAGATGTTGGTCACGAACCAAATGAGCATTAGTATCCATATGATTACATTATATTAGTATTTCACAAGACAAACAATGTATGTTTTTTGTGTGTCACACAAGTGTATGTGAGTCTTGATTTTTTTTTTTTTTTTACTTTAATCTAATCTAGGTGGATCAAAATACACATAGCCCAAAATTAAATAATCATAACATTATATGATCACCTAGCACAAAACAAAGTTACAATGTGTTTTTTTTGTGCCACACAAGTGTACTTGAGTCTTGATTATGTTCCTTTTGACTTTAAATCTAAATCTAGTTGAATCAAACTACACATAGCCCAAATGAAATAATCATAACAGTATATGATGACCTAGCACAAAACAAGGTTATTCACTTTATGGAACCGATAGAAGACTTCCACTTAACATATATGTTCGATGTGATGTTATGATATAACAACATACAAATCTTAAGGTCTGGATGTTGTAGTTGAGTAAATTTTCAAATCCTACTACATATATATTTAACACGAAGCTCTGAAAAGGAAGCATAAACTAAGTCTCACTCAATAGAAGAATTAGATCAAGAAACAATACTTGAACGAAATAAATCATAACCCACGAATGAATGAGTTGGGTAGATAATCGTAAAACAACCACTTGAGTTTTGTCTTCATTTCGAATATCTTTATATGTAAGGAGATCAATTGATAATGAAATATATAAGGCACAAACTAAGATGTAGTAGTACACACAATGTTTAGCCACCAAACAAAAGTTGAAAAAGATTATAGACAAGAGACAATTTTGATCTTCGAAACTTAGATGTTTTGTTTTACAGGAATAGTTGCATCGACTCATCGGGTAGTTTGGCGATGAATTCGAGGATGTCACTCCAGCCATATCGATTAAATGGAAGACTTCCAAACGAGAATGGACAGTATCTTTTTTAGCTTACGATCCAAAAATTACTTTGCTTGCCTAAGAAAGTAGTGTCCGAAGAACAATGAGGATGCATATTTGAAAGATGTTGGTCTCCAACCAAATGAGGATTAGGATTCAATTGATTGCATTAGCATTTCACAAGACAAACTAGGCCTGGGCAATCGGTTTTATCGGTTTGTTCGGTTCGGTTTATTCGGTTTTTCGGGTTTTTCGGTTTTTAAAATTTCTGCCGAATTGAACCGAATAAAAATTCGGTTCGGTTCGGTCGGTACTCGGTTTGTTCGGTTCGGTTATAGGCCAAAAAATCAATTCCGAAATAAACCGAAATTTTTTCCAATTCGGTTAATTCGAACCAAATTAGACCAAAATAAAGATAATGGGCTTTTAATAAGCAAAATTTTACGGTTACAAACGAGTAAAATAATGGGCCATGACTAATTACAGAGTTAAGCCCAAATAAAACTAAAACCCAAGTTCAAAAAAAAATTAGGGTTGATAGACTCGCCGCTACTCTCTTTCTCCGCTGTGACAGTGACGGCGACGAGATGGCGGTGTCATCAAACAATGCGATCTCTCCGAATAAACCCTCAACGAAAGCTATCATACCATCGTCAAAATCACATGCAGTAAGAATCCAATATCTAAAATTGAGAAAATAGGAAAAGAAAAACAAAATTGAAAATCGATTAGATCTGAAGTTTTACATGCCGTGTGTTTGGTGACGAGGAGGAGCGTAACGGCGACGCCAGCGATAAACGGCCAAAACATTTCGAATCTGAACCACAGACTCGATGTCGGAGAGAATGATTCAAAATAGCCATGGGTTAGGATGATAAGGCCAACAACGTTTCAAATCTCTCTTGAATAACACTTGCCATGGATTGATGTCGAGGCTGAGGAAGAAGAAGAGAAGAAAAGAGATGGAGAAGAAGAAGAAGAAGCTATAAAGTTAACGAAGGAATGAGAAGAGATCGAAGGAGAAAAGAAGAAAGGAGATGGACAGGAAGAAGCTATAGAAAATAGATCTAGGGTTTTTGTTTTTTATATGGGTGTCTATTAACCGAGAAAACCGATCGGTTACCGTCTGCCGAACCGAACCGAACCGAGAACCGAAGTCTAATTATAATTCTGCCGATCGGTTTAGCCTTTCCTTTCTTATCAGTGCCGAAAACCGAAAAAATCGGTTTGTTCGGTTCGGTTAATTCGGTTTATTCCGATTGCCCAGGCCTAAGACAAACAATATATATTTCTTTCTTTATGACACACAAGTGTATGTGACTCTTGATTATGTTTCTTTGACTTTTAATCTAACAGTATATATATGGTTACCAAGCACAAAACAAGATTACTTACATGTGACACTATGATTATCTATTTCTAAACTTTAACTAATTTTATGTAAATTCGTTTTCATAAATAAATAAATGATCAGATTGTCTTCTATTTTTAGCTGTTAAATATAAAGAAGTAAAAATAGCACTAAATCTAAGATAAGTTCAAAGAATAACCTAATTTTTAGAGTTCAAGGCATTTTGTTTTTTCTTTTTTGGTAGGATTTTTGAAATTACAAATAGGAAATAGGATAGAACTTATAAATCATTCCGAAACAGAAATTTAGATAGAAAATAGGAAGTCTAAGTGCCAGTCTGAGGATATATTCACACACTTGTCTAATAATAACAAGGCAGTGCATAATTTTTTTACATGAGACATTAATTTTCTAACAGCCTGCTTAACGCAACAAAACGATACCGTTTTAAAGATTCTCCTCCTAAGAAAAAAGTAATTGACACTACTCACTGTTCTGAGAAATAACTTGTCCAAACCGAAGAAACAGCTGAGCATCAGAAGCACTCATGGAAGAGCAATTGACAGAATGAGGAGTCTTGAGATTTGCATACTCATCGACGTAGCACGAACCAGCCAGCGTTGCTGAGGTGTCTGTCGCAGCAGGTGGTTGTTCCGACAACATGAAGCTGCCGAGGACACGAGTCACTTGGTGCATTGTGGGTCGATCATTAGGTTGTCTTTTGGTGCATAGAAGTGCCAGTTGGAAAACTTTCTTCACCACACCGAGATCCTTACACGTCGATGTGATGTCTGGATCTGCCATCTCCATCACTTCATTGTTCCCCGTCTTTGACATTATCTAATGTGCAAGTGAATCAATGAAAACAAGATTACAACACAAAAAACTTACCGAACCAAGCCGAAGTTCCTCAGATCGAAACTAAAACATTACAACATTTTCATGCTAAATGTCGAACCAAATCAGAAAATACTTTTAACCAAACACAAAAATTTACGGGTGTTTAATTCAGATAAACCGATTCAAGCCAAAATACTTGATCCGAAAATCGAATCCAAATCCAAACCAAACCATAAAAGAAAACACCAATGTATAACCACCAAAGCTTCTTTGGAACATAATGATATATTAGACTCAACCAAAAACCCGAAAAATTATAACAAGAAAACAGATTGGCATGCTGAGAGAAAGAGAGGCAAGAAAGGACAAACCAGATGGTGGAGATTGGATTCGTCATCGACGGCTTTCCTTCGGGTTAACAACTCAAGCAGCACTATTCCATAACTGTAGACATCGGATTTCTCAGTGAGACGTGAAGTGCGAGCATACTCGGGGTCTATGTAACCAATCGTGCCCATTACGTAAGTTGAAGTATGTGACTTTGACACACACAAGCTTTTCGCGATTCCGAAATCTGTTAAACGAGCCTCTAAGTCTTTGTCCAAGAGAATGTTGGACGACTTAACGTCTCTGTGAATGATCCTTGGACTACAGTCATGGTGTAGATAAGCTAAACCTTGTGCTGCACCATATGCTATCTTAAGCCGTGTGTCCCAATCAAGAGTCTTTTTCTTCGTAGGGCCTTTACAAACACACAAGAAAATATGTTATGTAACAGAAGAAACAAATGAAGTTTGTTTTTAGGGCAATGAGACTTACCGTGAAGAAGATCCCAGAGGCTACCATTTTCCAAATAGTCATAGAACAGGAGACTCCCCAATGGAGAGAGAGAATAGGCTTGTAGGCTCACAAGATTTCTGTGCTTGATGCTACTTAGCATCTCGAGTTCGGTCTCAAATTGTTTCATTGACTGTGGGTTGTGAGAGTAAAGCCGCTTAATTGCTACCGGTTTGCAGTTCTTCAAAACACATTTGTATACAGTGCTTGATGCTCCATGCCCAATGATGTACTTCTCACTCAGATTCTCAGTCATTCTCATGATATCCTCGTAAACGTGGAGTGCCATGTTCATATGAAGGATGACGAGCTTCGGGGTTGAATAGGTTACTGATGTCACCAAGAAGTTTAAGGATTAGCTATTGGGTTACATTAGTAGTAGTTGAAGAACATTTGTAAAGTGGTTTGGAGAGTAAACCTGGTTTGTCAAGTGATCCATCAAGAACTGGAGGAGGATTATGCGGCTGGCAAGCTGCTATTAAGACCATGAGAAGGATCACAAGTCCCCCAATAGCTATTCCAAGAATAGCTGCTCTAGAGATTGACACTGCAGACAAAACAAGGATAGAAACATAAGCTTCTATTATCTTAGGTTATGTGAATGGAAGCTTTTAGAAGAATGTAATCACCTCGTACAGTTGGACGAGAATCATGACAGGGTGAGTTTAGCCAACTACCGCAAAGACCAGGATTGCCAATG
This sequence comes from Arabidopsis lyrata subsp. lyrata, assembly GCF_000004255.2. Taxonomy (NCBI): domain Eukaryota; kingdom Viridiplantae; phylum Streptophyta; class Magnoliopsida; order Brassicales; family Brassicaceae; genus Arabidopsis; species Arabidopsis lyrata. The sequence continues at coordinate 6,295,256 of NW_003302552.1, forward strand.
AAGCTTTATCCAAAACCAAAAAAAACAGAGATCAAACAAACATTAGCCAGCAAAACAAAATACCAAAACTAAATTATTATACCTGTCTGGTGAAAATCTTGAGAAGTTATTGTTCTTAGGGATATCGCCTACAAGGTTGTTGTGAGATACATTCCTATAAAAGTTAGTCAAGATTACAGGTTAGATTCTAAGCACAAGATGCACACAAAGAGACAAAAAGTGTTACAGAACCAATTGTATCTACTTACAATACAGTCAGGCTGAGGCAGTTGGCTAATGAACCAACATTACCAGTTAAGTTATTATTTTCCAGTCTCCTGCAAGAAATTTTAAGAAACACAACATTGGATAAATCACCAACCCAATATCTGTCGCTGGATCACACATAGTGACCACATCAATTATGTTCAGATATTTATCTTTATTTTACTATCATTTAACACAAACTATTTCTCAACAGCTTTGGAGGGGTAAGAAGAAGATTGCTTACAGCAAAACAATATTCTGCAATTGATTAAGCTCTTCTGGAATTGGGCCCGAGATATCATTATTTGAAAGATCTCTGCAACCACAAAACACAAATTCAGAACGGTAATGCGATATTTGGAAAAACTCTAACCAAGGAAATAGAAGATACTTCTTACATTTCCATGATGCTTCTTAGATTTCCAAAGTCGCCTGGAACTACACCGGTTATATGATTTCTGCTCAAGTTCCTAAAACAAGAATGCAAGATTTCACAATCCATTTTCATCTTTTACTAGAACAAAACAATGAATTGGAGGTCGTATGGATGCTCACATCTTGAGAAGATGCTCCAAATCACCAAGGGAAGAAGGAATGATGCCATTTATCTTGTTGTTGGAAAGATCCCTTCAAATATCAGAAAATTAATATCTGTGGGACAAGGCAAATAGAAAGATGTATACTTTACAGAAAACAAGAAACACTCACAATGTATCTAAGTTACCGATACGAGATAGCTCAACCGGGATTGGACCTTTGATATTGTTGTTGGACAGATTACTGGTTGAACCGATAAATCAAAAGCAATAAAAAACTTGGTAGTTAATGGCTTTAAAATCTAAAAACAAAAGCTGCAGAACTATATCATACATTAAGGTATCAGAAAGATTCTCAGCGCCAATACTTACAGGTAAGTCATGCTCTCTAGCTTTTGAAATGCTCGAGGTATGGTGCCGCTAAACTTGTTCCCGTGAACATTTCTACAGTTGCAATAATGAGACAATAATCATAAAGAAGCAAGAATTTTGAACATTCCAGTGTGCAGTTTTAAGAGAAAGAGATACGTACAAGCTATTTAGGTTTGTGCAGGAGCTCAGATGATCAGGTATAGGTCCTTCAAGATCATTGTTGGCCACATTCCTATAGGTAAATAGTTCACATCAATATAAGTACATCAAAACATGTCAAGCATAGGAAGAGCTACTTACAGATCAAACAAGTCAGTAAGCTTTCCAAGCTCCGGTGGTATATGACCCGTGAGATGATTATCGTTGAGTTCCCTGTTGAAATTGTACAAATAGTTGATAATGAAACACAACTTAGCAGTGACTGACTGCGAAAAGAGAAGTAAAGAGAAGGTTGGTCATACAGGTAATGGAGTTTTGACATGTTTCCAAGCTCAGGCGGAATTGAACCAGTCAGCTTGTTACTGTGCAAATACCTAGAGAATAGAGATAAAGCCAAAATCATAATCATTATCATTTACATGGTATGAATCACACATGGCTTCAAACTGAAAACTAAACTCTAATGAGTCATTAGACTTCCATATATAGTAATGAAAAGCCTTATGCATTGCAACCCCATTCTTTATAGACGTCAATGTTTAATTTTCCATTTGAACTTCCACACAATATATAATGAAGGAAATATCAAGGTACAGAATTACAATTTCTCGGTGAAAGTCAGATTTCCCAAAATCGGAGGAATAGGTCCACTCAACAAGTTGCCACTTAGATCTCTGAAAAAAGAAACAAACCGGAACCTTTAAGTTCATGAAAATGTTATAAGTAGCTTCGTTGATTAGAAGAAAATTACTTACAACACTGCAAGGGCTTGCATGAGACCAATCACTGATGGAATCTTCCCAGAAAGCTGATTGCCTTGCAATGATCTAAGATAATAAAATGATCTTCTTAAAAGAAAACAAAGGCTAGCCAAAATTTAAAGCAAAAGATTTTCGCAGATCACGACGATATGGTAACAGTAGAGAGGTTAGGACTAACAATGTTGCAACTTGCAGGAAGCCGATGTCAAAAGGGATCTCACCAGTTAGCTGATTGTAGGACAAGTCCCTGAGTACATAATAAGCAAATCATTAAGTAGATTTTCCCAAGTAACCAAACTAGAATAAGGATGTATAGAAGTAGAGAGAGAGGCACATACAAAACCTGGAAGGCAGTGCAATTTCCTATCGTCTCAGGGATACTACCAGTCAAACTGTTGTTTCTCACGTCACTGATTCAATACAGAAAAACAAATTCAGAAGTTTCATATTGGGGAAAGAACTCATCATACTATTCAGATGTGCAAGAAGAGTATCATAGACTTACAAATACCAAAGACCTGTCAGCTGACACAAATCTGGAGAAATGTTACCGACCAAGTTGTTTCCTCGCAACCCACTGTTCATCATATTACAACAATTATCACCAGGTAATGAAGAGACATTGACATACTTCAAAAAACATTGACACTTACAGATACTGAAGAACTTCATTCCAGTATATAAGTCTTGGTATCTCACCACTGAGTTTATTCTGTGCCAGGTCCCTGCAATCGAAATTTCACATTTTGATCATCTATATGGCTAAAAGTAGTAGACATGTAAGGATTAAAAGGAACATACAGAATTTTCAGGTTTGGAATCTGCGAAAGCGTTGAAGGGATCGGTCCTATCAATTGGTTATTCTTCAGAATCCTGTAAAAAGTAAAATCCATATTCCTCATAGTGAGTATATTTAGCAAATAACATATGAAGACTGGTGTAGAATAACTAGCTACTTACAGCTGCTCAAGTTGCTTCAACTTCGAAATCGAAAACGGTATGTCACCACTTAATTCATTGAAGGACAAGTCCCTGAATAAAAAACAACATCATCCACTGAACTTCTAAGATCAAAATTAATGGTAGTAACACTTATCATGGTTCTTACAAGTTTTGCAAAGAAGAACAGTCTCCAATCTCATCAGGAATTTGCCCAGACAAACGATTACCTCGCAGATCACTACATTAGAAAAACCAGAAGACAAAAGTCACAAATTAGAGAGTGGAATAAAGTAAGATACTTTATCTCATGCTACAGTGAATGTTGAAACAGTTACATTGACAAGAGACTCTTGAGATCTCCAATAGCAGGTGAGATTTCTCCATCAAGATTCAAATCTGACAAATTACTACAAAACATACAAACACACACAAAACAAATTACAACTTTTTCCACAAGCACACCAAAAACCCTTGTAATAAACTTAAGGATGAAACTTACAGAGCAACAACATTGAAGGTGACATTTTCACAAGTCACACCTCTCCATACACAATAGTCCGAAGAAGGTGAAGCTGTCCAGTCATAAAGAACATTGTTCACATCTTTGAATGACTTCTTAATCTCCAGCAACGTTGCTCCTTTTTTTAAAAGGATATTTTATTAACACACGCACAAACAAAAACAAATATTTGTCAGTTCTTGAGAAGAAGAAAAATAAAAGTCCTTAAAAATTCAACTTCCAAGAAAACAAAAATAAACTCAAACCCTAATTTATTCAAAGCTTCTTTGATTCTATAGAAGACCCACAAAGTTAAAAAAAAAAAAAAAAAAAACCATTACAAGTACCCAGATCTCATTTTCACCTCAAAACTCTTTAAGAAACTTCAAAAGCATATAAAAATCTCATCTTTTTAGTTTCTTCCACTTCAAAAAAATCCATTTTCTTACTCAACCAAAAGACGAAATCTTGAACTTAAAGAAACATGCATCAGTATAATAACTTACCCTCGTCAGAATTCACAGTAGCCACTAAGCTCAAACAGATAAGAAAACCCAAAAGAACAACATCTCGAAACAGAGCCATTTTCTCTCAGACACAGTCTCAAAACGACTGCGTTTTCGATACACTAAAAAAAGCTTTTAAGTCTCCATGAAGAAGAAGAAACAGAGGATAGAGAAGAAGAGAACCAAATTATGTACCGACATTAGATTTTTTTTATGATTTCTACTCAAATTTGTTTTCTTTTTTTTACTTTAACCGAGAAGAAAAAGTATTGATTTTTATCGTTCCATCACATCATTTTCTGGCGGAAATTTACAGTGGTTTCATTGAGTGCTCAGACGACAGAAATACAGAGTAAGATAGAGATGGAGAGAGAAAGAGAAAGAGAGAGTCTTTAAATGAGGTTTAAAGAGAGGAAATTGGACAAATGTAGGGACTGTTGTGTAAGAGAGGAGACGAAGGGAAGAAGAATTATTTGGGGAGGATAAAGTTAAAAACCCCATCATCTTTTATCTCTCTGCCAGAGTTCTGAAGCTTTGCAGAAGAGAGAGAGACTTAGTTTTTGCATATTTCTCTCTCTTGAGGGGTAAAATGGTCATAAATGTTGAAGAAGAAGAAGTAGAAGAACATGTTAATGGCAGTGGTGAATAAAGGAGGTCGCTTTCGTTGCCAATACTTACGAGTCTTTGTCTCTCTGTGCCTGTTTCACTGATGACCCATATCAATAAATCCATCATATGGGTACTTTCGTAATATGTCGTTTTATGTATAAACCAGAAATCACAAATAAGTATCTTGAATGATTCCCATTTTTTTTTTTGTTAAGTGTTGTTTGATTACTAAATTTAGAAGTGTTTTACTTATGCAAATGAATTTATTATTTTAAACATGTTTTGTTTGGCGTTTAAAGCAAAAGATATAAAATTTGTTTGGTTTAGATGTTAATGGGATTTCTTTGATCCTGTTGGCTTGTCACAAATGTTTATACTTCGAGGACAAGATCAATTTAACCGAATTTCGACTTAAAATGATTCGATTCATTAGTTGCAAACCAATTAGCTAGTGATGTTAAAACAGACAAATCCGTCCGTTTAGGGCTCCGTATGTTAACGTCCTACCCGTTTAATTCTATCCATTTAAGTCAGTTGAGTTTTTTTTTTTTTTTTTTGTCCATTTAGTTTAATATGAATTTGAGTTTCCTAAACGTTATTAGAAAGTTCAGAAGTAATATGATTACTTTTCCACGTTTTCAAACACAAAAATATGTCCATAATAGTGTTCTAAAAAGCGGTCTAGGCGATCGGCTAGGCCCCAACTAGACGCTACGCTCTTATGCGACGTCTAAATAACCGCTTTGATCGTCTAAAATTACATAGATTTTGTTTAATGTATTTTTTCAATTTCAATTAGAGTTTTATTTATATATATAGTTATAAATATTCATATATTGTTATAAATAAATGTTTTATCTAGTTTTTATTTATAATTTCATAATTTTTAGTTTTATATAGATATTTTATATAACTTTTATATATAATATCATATTTATAATGTTTTCTGTTATAAACGTCTAATCCGCCTAAAAAATCGCCTAGGCCCCGATTAGGCATTCTAGGCGCTAGGCATTGGGTCACCGTCCGCTTAGCGTCTAGCGCTTTCTTGAACACTCTATATGAGAGAGTTAAACAAATTTAACATATTACAACGAAAATAAAAATTACAATTAAAAAAATACAAAGTGATAACTCCTGATATGTTATGTAACCTGGAGTAACCACGTCTTTTTGGTATGATTCATGGAGTAACCTAGGTTATCTCATGGAGAAGCTTGGGGAACGGGGCTGTATTGACCTGGGGATTCCTTTATCAAGTACAGTAAAGGAAGTGCTGACTATGACCCGCAGAAGGAACCATCGACAAAATATCCTTAATCTGGTGGAAGAAGAAATTCGAAAACAAAGGTTAAATCAGAGAACAATGGACCGTGATATAGCATTGTGGAAGGGGAAAAATGGCTGCTTTCGTAAGAAGTTTATAACAGGAGAAACATGCTCGTTGCTACGTATTGCTAAGCCACCGATGGAGGGACATAAGGAGATATGGTTCTCTTACGCAACTCCTAAATATGCATTTCTTACTTGGCTGGTGTTGAAAAACAGAATCTCAACGGGGGAGAGAATGGTGAAATGGAATAGTAATGTGAATCCAAGTTGTGTTTTTTGTAATGTACAGATGGAGACAAGGGAACACCTATTCTTTACATGTCATTACTCCAAACAGATTTGGAGGACTTTGGCAAAGGGGATCCTCTTAAACAGATTCTCGGAGTGTTGGAGAGAGATATTGAAGATCCTAGCAGAAAACGTACTTGACAAAACAAAGAGCTTCTTGCTAAGGTATATTTTCCAGAACTCCATACATTCGATTTGGTGTGAACGGAATAGAAGAAGGCACGGAGAGCAGCCCTCATCGATAGAGGTACTTGTGAAGATGATAGATAAAAATGTCCGAAACCGGTTGTGCACTATCCAAGGAGGTGGCGACTTGAGATTTGAAGGTGGCATCCAAGTTTGGTTTGAATCAAGGCAATAGAGTTTACACGATAAAAAGTTCTATTCAATTTGTTTTTGAAAAAGTTAGCATTCTATATGTATAAACGTTTATTTTTCTTTTGAATATAATTTAACATTAAATTCAAAAAAAAAAAAGTGATTAAATTGATTTTTTTTTTCATCTGGTAGAAGTTTAATAAAAGAGGAACCAAGTTACAAAGTCGGCGATTAAAAACATAATCCCGAAAACTAAGCCAACGGATACAACACATCCCCGGAAACTAAGCCGACGGATAACAGGATATCCTCGGAAACTAAGCCCAAAAAGTGGGATTCTAACAACAATACTAGAAATGAACAACAATGCCAAAACAAAGAAGGCAACGAAGCACAAAGAACATGAAATACAACTCTAACTCAGAATCTAGCACAACACACATTGCCTACCATCAAACCAACAAAGAGTAAAGCTTGAAGTAGTGGCTAACCGATGGAGACAAGAAAATCTACGACACCGGACAACGGCTCCTCCTATAACAATGAAAACTACCTCACAAATTATAGAGAACTAAAGCATATTTACTAGCAAGTAGAGAACAAGAACTCAAACACAACTCCTTGGAACGGCGAATTTGAGGCAAGCGAAATAACCACGAAATGATTACGCCAAGAAAGATAACAATGCAATAGAGACCTCGATCAGGTCTTGACCGTAGAGACAAGGACCGAACCCAAAATCATCCGCATCAAACCGAAAACTGGAGGCGGTAAGAACGCGAACCGGATCAATAAACAAGCATACTTAGCTGAACAGAGAATAGGCAAGAGAACAACAAACTAGACCACAAATACAGATCCAATTCCAAGACAGCACCAAAGAAACCAACGATGAAGGCACAAAGACAAAGACCCAAAAGAGAATTGAAGAGAAAATGTAACCAACGGATACGACAATTCACAAAACGGCATGGAGACAAAACGATTCAGTACACATACACAAGGTTTGAAATTTAAGTAAGGAGACCCGTAGATCGAATAAATCCGGCGTCACCCTCCTCGAACCAAAACAAACCACGATCAGGAGATCCACCGCAAAGCTTCCATCATGAGCGAAGAGGCAGATCCGAAACAGATTCGTCCCTGCAACTTGACAAAGACCAACCCGCCATGAGTCACACCAACGCACAAATAGCAGACCATAGACCAAAGTTTCCGGTGACAAAAGGCCACTTTTAACCAGATCTGAGAATCAAAGACGGCCAAACCATCTCGCCAAAGCCACCGTGCAAACACCGCCAAGGAAACAAAGACCAGAAACAAAAACTAAGGGAAAAAGAGAAACGTGACCGACGCCGGAGCTAAGTAAGCCACCACGCGCCGGTCAAAATTCAGCCAAATACGAAAAGACGAAGGAGGCGACGATTAGGTCACGAGAGGAAAAAATAGAAAACGGTCGTACGTGATTAAATTGATTAGTTAAATAATTTTTATTAATCTATATATAATTATATTTATATTTATAATTTATAATGGATGTACTCTATATAGTTACTAATAATGTTAAAAGGGGTTAAGAGCCTGCAGACCCAAACATGCTTTTTGTAAAACTTTAGGCCTATGCCCGTTTATTTACACTATAGAATAAAGCATTTTTTGCAAAAAATCTCTCCAACTCGCCAATTTTTGCAACTTTACTCTCATTCTCCTAAAAATATGTTGGGGTCGGATCCCACACATCTTCGGTAGGATCCACTTGGATCTGTCCACGTCATTTTTACATAATAATCCTCTTGGATTTCTAGATGTTTCATTGCGAGAATCGAGCTCGACCTGTCGGAAGTTCGATTCAGTTTATTAAAGAGCTCGATCTTTACCAGTACGGAGTTCGCTCTTATTCAACATATAGTTCGCATAAAGGAAGGCCGAAGCGAGGAGAATATTATTCGAGGTTCGCGGCAGCGTCAAGACGCTGGAGTTCGGAGTCAACAAGAAAGAGTTCGGAAGATCCACGCGAAGCCCAAGATAATTCAAATTCAAGCCGTTTCGGTCAAATTGTAACCTACATGATTAATGCGGATCAATGCGATTATGAGCAGTAAATGACCGCATTGATCATGTTTTCTCTATAAAAACAACCTCAAACGCATGTGTTTGGGGGGAGAACAACCTTTTACCTCATACCATCAAGCAATACAACATACTCTTTCTTTTACAATTTCGCAAGGCTTTTTACTATTTTATTCTTGCCAAACTCTTTCGCTTTATTTAGTTTCTTGGTCACTTTCCTTTTCAAATCCTTATTTTCATTTGTTGATTTTAGAGTTTTTCTCCACAAAAATACTTAAAGACAATCGAGTGTGAATCCTACATCCACATTTTGGCGCCGTCTGTGGGGAGTTACCGCAAAACTCTTTAATCTCAGAGTCTTTCTTTTCCAAACCAAGAAACTATGGCTGATCAGCAAGCTTTGAGCAATGCAATTTCCTTGCTTACTCAGTCAACCACCGATCTGACCAATCAAATGGGTACACTCGCTAGTGCCAACGCCACTTTTAGTGAAAGGTTGAACTCAATCGAGCAAACCTTAGCGAGTGTTCAAAATACTCAAACAAATTTGTCAAACGCGCATAACGTTGTTTCAAGCCGTTTAGATAATTTGTCCTCAGCGCAAACGACAGCGTATCAGCGCAGGCTATTCCAGACTCCCACACAAAACAGATCCGGAAGCACTCAAATTCCTCCTACAGGCCGTCTTGCTAGTACTAGCAATCAGACTACCGTAGGAGATGGGTCCAATCCAACCAGGGATGAAAATCCCCAAAATCAGGGCAATCCTGCTATTGACGAAGGACTCCTTATGGAAGAACCTGATGTCATCCTCTCCGATGATTTCGCAAAGTTCGTCAAGAACTTGATGAGATTAAGTCGAAGTTTCATCAGGCGACCAGTTCGGCACCTGAGATCGATCGAGTAATCGAAGAAACTCGACGAACACCCTTCACTTCGAGAATCTCGAACCTTCGGATCAAAGATTCTCGAAAGGTCAAATTACCAACCTACGATGGTAAATGTGATCCTAAAAATCACCTCGCTGCTTTTCAGATCGCCGCTGGCAGAATTGATCTAGAACCAGACGAGGAAGATGCCGGATATTGCAAACTATTCTCTGAAAATCTATCCGGATTGGCTTTATTATGGTTCACTCAGTTGGAGCCTGAATCTATTGATTGTTTTAAGGAATTGTCCTCCGCATTCCTAAAACAGTATTCCATGTTCATGGAAAAGGCAACTTCTGATGCAGATCTATGGAATTTAACCCAAGGTTAGAACGAACCACTTCGCAAATATATCGCAAAATTCAAAGAAGTGATAGCCAAAATTCCTGGGGTATCGCACGCTGCTGCCCTTTCTGCTTTAAGGAACGGACTTTGGCATGAATCTCGATTTCGTGAAGAAATCATCGTCAATCTTCCGAGCACTATCCAAGATGCTTTATTCAGAGCTACTAATTGGATGGAGGCAGAAGAAGAAAAGCTTAGCCTCGCTAAAAAGCATCGGCCAGCAAAATTGGTCATTGGAAATCCAACTAAAAAATTTGAACCAAAAGATCAAAAACGGTTCGGAATTAATCCTGCTACTAATGTCGTAGGAAAACCCTCCCCAAACAAAGGAAGATACAATTCTTCTAATACCTGGGTTAGAGATGAGAGTGCCTATTGCGATATTCATAGAGTAAATGGGCATTCCACCAAAGATTGCAGCGTGCTCAAAAAGCACCTCACCGAACTGTGGGCGGCTGGAGAGCTCGCTAATTTCAATATCGAGGAGTTTGTGGAATCTTATCATAAAGAAAAAGAAGATTCCGAAGCGTCCAATCCTCCTGAAAAGAAACATAAGCCCAATGGGCCCGGAACTCCGAACACTCCTAAGAAAAGGATCGATGTTATAATGGGAGGATCCAAATAATGCCGAGATTCGATCAGATCAATCAAAAGGCACAAAAAATCAGCAGCAATTCAAACCGCTGTGGGTTTCCAATCAAATGAACAAACACATTCTATCTCTTTTGATAATTCGGACACTCAATGATTAACAGGACCTCATGACGATGCTCTTGTGATAACTTTAGATGTTGTGAACTTCGAAGTAACTAGGTGTCTAATTGATACTGGAAGCTCGGTAGATCTCATATTTCTAAGCACTTTGCAAAGAATGGGAATCAGTAAGGCTGACATTATCGGTCCACCGGCACCATTAGTAGCTTTCACGAGTGACACATCTATGTCCTTGGGAAACATAAAACTACCAGTGCTCGCCGCAGGGGTTCCTAAAATTGTAGAATTTATTGTTTTCGACCGTCCGGCCGCTTACAACATAATTTTCGGAACTCTGTGGATTTACCAAATGAAGGCTATACCTTCAACTTATCACCAGTGTGTGAAATTTCTGACTCCTGCAGGAATCGGAACCATTCGAGGAGATCAGGAAATGTCACGATCTTGCTACCTCATGGGACATCGTTTAAAGCTTAAATAGCAATTAATGATAAACGCAAAGCAAGAAATCACTTCGCGTTACCCAAGTGGTCTCAGTTCGAGTGAAGTTACCACAGAAATTGAAATTGATTCCGAATTTCCAGATCGAAAAGTAAAAATCGGTACTACTTTAGATTCAGAAATCAAAGATCAGTTGGTAACATTTCTAAAAGAAAATAAACATACTTTTGCCTGGTCGGCGAAAGATATGCCTGGAATTGACAAAAATATCATTACCCATGATTTAAACGTCGATCCCAGTTTTAAACCAATACAGCAAAAAAGAAGAAAACTTGGTCCAGACCGTGCTCAAGCGGTCAATGACGAAGTTGATAAGCTTTTGAAAATTGGTTCCATCAGAGAAGAGAAATACCCGGACTGGTTAGCAAACCCCGTGGTAGTAAAAAAAAAAACGGAAAGTGGAGAGTATGCGTCGATTTCACCGACATTACCAAAGCTTGCCCAAAAGATAGCTTTCCTCTCCCACATATCGATCGGCTCGTTGAGTCAACAGACGGAAACGAACTCTTAACATTTATGGATGCATTCTCTGGATATAATCAGATCATGATGAATCCCGAAGATGAAGAGAAAACATCCTTCATAACAGATAGAGGAATCTACTGTTACAAAGTTATGCCATTTGGTCTAAAAAATGCCGGTGCAACATACCAATGTTTAGTTAACAAAATGTTTTCAGAACATTTGGGCAAAACGATGGAAGTGTATATTGATGATATGCTCGTGAAATCTCTTAAGAAATATGAGCACATCACTCATCTTGAGCAGTGTTTCAAAATTCTGAATGATTTCGGAATGAAATTAAATCCTGTCAAATATTCTTCTGGTGTGCCTTCCGAAGAATTCCTAGGCTATATAGTCACGGCAAGAGGAATAGAAGCAAATCCTAATCAGATTAACGCTTTCCTTACTATGCTTTCGCCAAGAAACATTAAGGAAGTTCAACGATTGACAGGCAGAATTGCTGCATTAAATCGTTTCATATCGAAGTCTACCGATAAATGTCTCCCCTTTTATCAAATTTTGAAAGGGAACAAAAAATTTCGGTGGAATGATCAATGCGAAGCAGCATTTGGTCAACTCAAAACTTATTTGACAACACCGCCGGTTCTCTCAAAACCTGAATCGGATGAAAAACTTTACCTTTACATCTCGGTTTCTAATCATTCTGTAAGTGGGTTTTTAGTTCGAGAGGACCGAGGTGAGGAAAAGCCGATTTTCTACATAAGTAAATCTCTTACTAGTCCAAAAACGAGATATACCATGATGGAAAAATTAGTTTTAGCAGTGGTCATATCTGCTAGAAAACTCAGACCTTATTTCCAATCTCATCCGATAGAAGTTTTAACTTCTCATCCACTTCGCTCAATTCTTCACGGTCCAAGTCAGTCCGGAAGATTGGCGAAATGGGCAATCGAACTCAGTGTGTACGATATAGAATACAAACTTTGGACTAGCGCAAAAGCACAAGTCCTGGCTGATTTTCTAACCGAACTACCATTAGATGATGGAATCTTTGTTGAAACGGACTCTACATGGAAATTACATGTAGATGGATCTTCTTCTAAACAAGGATCCGTAATCGGCATTAGGCTCGAAACTCTGACAAAGGAAATAATCGAGCAATCATTTCGATTAATGTTTCCAGCTTCGAACAATGAAGCAAAGTACGAAGCTCTTTTAGCAGGACTTCGGCTTGCTCTTGCTATTGGAGCAGAAAAAATAATAGCTTATTGTGATTCGCAGCTAGTTGTAAACCAGTTTGCTGGAGATTACGAAGCTAAGGCTCCTCGAATGGAAGCCTATATTTCGGCTGTCAAAATATTAGCCAGAAAATTCAAAGAATTTGAATTAGTTCGAATACCTAGAGGAGAAAACACTTCGGCAGACGCTTTAGCGGCCCTAGCTTCTACCTCAGATCCTGAACTCAAACGAGTTATCCCAGTTGAATGTATTTCTTCGCGATGTATTTCAGTTGAAGAAACAGAAAACAATAACATTTCGGAGGCCGAATACATCGAAACTCCAAAACAAAGTTCCGGAAATAGTTCACTCGTCATCACCAGATCACGGATAAAGTCTCAAGATGACGAACTTACTCCACCATTGGAACTTCCTAAAAGAAAGTCAAAAAGAAAGTTAAAGGATCAAGAGGTTCCCATTAAAGAACCGTCTCGAACCGAACAGTCACTTCCAGGTGATGTAGAGGTTCAGGAGACAATCGAAGATCCCGATATTCCTTCTGAACCCAAACCAAGGAAGTTTATACTCAAGGATAATACTTCCGCTAATGATTGGGGGGCTGACTGGAGGGTACCCATCAAAATTTTCATTCTTAATAGAGAACTACCATCTAACAAATGGCAAGCTCGCAAATTAAAAATCATCAGCGCTAAGTATTGTATGATTAAAGAGTCATTGTACAAGCGAGGCGTCAGTGATCCTTATCTTTTATGTATTTTCGGACCCGAAGTTGAAATAGTGACAAGCGAGGTCCACGAAGGGCTTTGTGGTAGTCATTCTTCGGGACGAGCAATGGCTTTCAAAATCAAACAGTTAGGATATTTCTGGCCAACTATGATTTCAGACTGCATTGATTACGCCAAACGGTGTAAAGAGTGTCAGATGCACGCTCCTCTTATTCACCAGCCATCTGAAATTTTATCACATATATCCGCTCCATACCCTTTCATGAGGTGGTCAATGGATATAATCGGTCCGATGCATCGTTCAACACGAGGCGTCCAATACTTATTAGTTCTAACGGACTATTTTTCCAAATAGATTGAAGCTGAAGCTTATATAAGCATACAAGATTCCGTAGTAAAGACATTCTTGTGGAAACACATTATTTGTCGCTATGGAATTCCTTACGAAATAGTAACGGACAATGGTCCTCAATTCATTTCAAATGATTTTGAAGATTTTTGTTCCGCTTGGGGAATAAAACTTAGCTACTCAACGCCGAGGTATCCTCAACGAAATAGACAAGCGGAAGCCTCCAATAAAACCATTCTCAGCAATCTTAAAATACGCTTGAGTGCTCGAAAAGGTGGATGGTATGACGAGCTGCAACCTGTGTTGTGGGCTTATCGAACAACCCCGAGGCGAGCAACGGGTGAAACTCCATTCTAATTAGTTTATGGGATGGAAGCCGTAGTCCCAGCCGAGCTGAATATTCCAGGTTTGCGCCGAAGCGAAGCTCCACTTAACGAAGAATCGAATTCTAAATTATTAGAAGACGTTCTTGATACAATCGATGAAAGGCGAGACCAATCCCTTATTCGACTTCAGAATTATCAACAGTTGACCGCACGATACTATAACTAAAAGTTGAAAAACAGACCTTTAAATGTAGGAGACTTTGTTTTAAGGCGAGTGTTCGATAACACAAAAGAAGAAGGAGCTGGAAAACTCGGTATTAACTGGGAAGGCCCTTATCAAATCACTGAAAAAATCCGAAACGGTATATACCGTTTACAAGACCTTGGTGGAAATCCCGTTCAAAGGCCTTGGAACATAATCAACTTGAAAAAGTTCTATTGCTAAAGCAAACACATTCGAACTACGATTTGGCTTTATCCTATTTTGGGTACGTAGGCAGCTCGCTAATCACGAGTCCAGCTATAATATAAAAATAAAAATATTATTCCGGTCATGGAATCTTGTTTTTATATTCGAGCATTAATATAAAAATATATTGCGAACGATGTCTAAATATTTCTAGGTAAGACCGGATCTAGAAAGGTCTTGAGTTACAGAACAACTCCGCTCCTTGACCAGCGAGGTCAACGATGCTAATAATACAACCTGGCATGTTTCCGTACTCCTGAAGTCCTAGTTCGATCCAATCGGAAGGATGGGCTTCGAGGCGATGAAGCTCGCGAGATATATCGAGGCGACGCTTCTCTAGCTCCATTATCCGTTTCCTAATCTTTTTCTTCTCATCTTCGAGCTCGTCATGCCGAGTGATAAGCTGAAGAAAATAAAACGCTACGTTTAGCAATAACAAAAAGAAGTTAATCACTAGGATGGAAAATACCTTATTGATAAACTCCTCAGCCTTAACACGATCTTGAGGCGACAATCTCTCGATTAAAACGATCGGAACCTGAATGCTGGTTCCCTTCTTCAATATTTGTGAATCTTGTGGTTCGCCAGACTCTCCTGCTTTTATAAGCTCGATGTCCGACGTCCTCGAAGGATCAACACTCATCACTTTGAACGAGTCTGAAGGATTCTCTGATGAATTACCTCCCTTGAACATTTTTGTAGAATTGTTGTTGAAATTCAATGACAGACTACACCCACTTTATACTCGAAAATTTATTCGATTGCATTTAAGAGGATTAATTGACGATTTCCCAAATCTGAAATTACGACTTTCATGGAAAATGTAATCGAGTTAATTGCTAATTATATTCCCTAGATATAGCGCATTGAATAAGATTTGAATAATCGGCAAATTTAAAGCGAAATGGGAAATGTAATTAATGTTGCTGGGTTTCAAGACCAGCGACATTTTACAAACATAAATAGAAAAGTGTTCGATCAAAAATCTTCGCCCGATAATGACTCCAGCGAGGTGGAAGATCCCGAACAGCTTTCCGAGGATAGTCCCTCGTCAGAAGATAAATCAGGATTGTCATCGAAGACATCGTCTTCATCACCATCAAAGATTTGTTCTCCCTGTCTTGGCAAATTCGGAGCTCTGTTATGTGTTTGAAGGACCTCTTGGACTGTAGTCTCAACAGTGGCACGCATCGTCTCACGCCAATTCTGCTGGAATTCAGCCATCATTCCTCGAAACGCTTCGTTCTGCTCTTCAAGTTGTTGTTGCAGGGTTCTCTTTGGAGGCATGATTAGGACCGGTTCGTCTCTGATACCAACTAATGCAGGGGCTAAATACGATTGGAGTCTCGAGTATCAATGGATCACGAGGCTAAGCAATCGCAGCTAAGATTCTTCTTTCTACAAATATCAATGGATCTTGAGGAGAAGGAGAATACAAAGACTTGGAGAGAAAACAGAGTTCTCAAAGAAGTTTATTAAATCAAAAGCTGCTGAACTACAAAGGGTTCGAGTCCTTTATAAAGGCTCGACTCTAAACGTGAAGAAGGGGTAAAACACCAAACCCTAGAACTAATCCCCTTAAGACATAATTAATAGTAAAAGCCCAAAACTTAGATAAGAAGTAATAATTGTAATCAAAACAATAAAGCCCACGAAGATATGCTGCATCACTCTCTTTCCATCCTCTTTATGCGCTCATCAAGAGCACGACGTCTCCTTCCGATTCTTTGTCTCTTATCACATAAAGCTTTGTGTCTCCCGACGATCTGTTCACTACAGGAAAAACGGCTTTTCGTAGCATCCGAATAACGCTATCTAACGTTTCTATAGCGTTTTGACAAGCGCTATTTCTGCGCCCGTCATAGTAGGTCAGACACTTTAGATAGCGCTTTTACGTAATGCTATTATATGTTTCTATACAATAGCGCTTTATGAAATGTAATTAAATATATTAGTAATATTATTAACAACGTTTTGGGCAGTGTTATGTGTATTATTAATTTATTATAGCATTATATTAGTGTTTCTATATTTTTATATTATACCAATTTGAATAGATATAAAATATTAAAATCTGGTTATACTTAAAACAAATACTCATTAAATTTTTTGTCCCAAAAGATACAATAAGGTTCTACATTTAAAAACACTTAGTTCAAACTACTTCATAAAAACCAAATCACATGAATACAATCTTGTCATTAGGCCAAGCCACTGTGGTTCCTATTGCATCAGCAATGAATTTAACTTCAGATTTTGCTCTCCACACTCGTGCACCATCAACCTTGGAAACCTCTACCCAGACCTTGCTAGCGTTGGCACCTAAAGGGACGTGATGGACCTTCTCTGTTGGATCAGTTGAAGACACCCGACCTATTGCAACTCTCTGCCCAGAGTTATCAATATCTAATAGAATACACTTATGTTTAGCACCTTTGCTAGTAGCAGTGCTGGGAGTAGTAGCACTGAGAGTAGTAGCACTCTAAAATCAAAAATTATGAACTACATCAGACTAACATCACAGCAACATCAACACATCCAATACAACATGTGACTATCCTAAGATATCCAAGTTTAAGTATTCATACCAATTAAATTAAAAGCTAGTTGCAGAAACTTACTTGAGGTGATTTTCTAGTTGATTCATCAGGTACATCAACCAGCTGTATCCTATCAATAGGCCATGCGATGGTCTCATTTAGTGCATCACTCATCAATGAGATTGGAGGATTTGGTCTCCACAAATAAGCATCAGGTTTAACCACCTCCAGGATCTTAACAACTGCAGCACCATGGCCTAGAGGTCTACCATCCACCAATTCGTTATGGTCAGTTGACAACAACATACCCTCAGCAATCAATTCATCATCTCCACTCCAATATTGATAGATGTGAACTCTTCCTATTGATGCATCTGTTGGCTAATAAGTCATGCAAATATATATCTATATTAGTACTCTAATCAATATTGAATATAAGTGGAACTCAATAGTAGTTGTAATTTACCTGCTCTGATCCGACAGTGTTAGTAGGTTGGGACAAGTTAATATCGTCATCCAATATAATCTTGTCAGCTGGCCATGCAATTTTATGTCCAACAGCCTCACCAAGTGTGAAAATGGTTGGAGTAGGTCTCCAGACAGATGCATTTATAACAGATGTTGACTTCACAAGTACAGCAGCTGCATTGCGACCTAATGGTATTCGACCAATCTTATATATGTGTTCACTGGAGCAAAAATCTCCTTCAGCAACAACCACCTCATCATTTGAACACCAATCTAGAAGCTGGCACCTTACTCCTTCTTTGCTAACATTGCTTAATTCTGACATAGTAACATCGTCATTCTGTCTCTGCAAGGACCAAAACACACATAATTAACCAAAACTTATATAAGTTGGCATTGTGAAACAATGAGTGCCAAAAGTTTTACCTTTTTACTAGCTAAGTCTTTAACCACATTTTGCAAATTTTCAAGCTTGCTTTGCAATTCTGCTTGACTAGCTTCAAGCTTCTGGACATGTGAGTCTCTAGTCTGTAAGAATGCTAACTTAGTAACAGTTGCGCCTCTGCCCATCCCCCTAACTCTTCCTGGTCTGTCTTTTCCTAGTACCTGACTCACAGCATCTTCCCTAACATTATCCGTACATGTGGTGAAGTCCATTTCACTATCAATTGTCTTGATCATTTCCTGTCACCAAATTTTATATTCACAATATAAAGAAATAATATTTAAAGCAACTTGAAGAACAATTTAGTAAGATTTTATGTGTACTTACAATAGTTTCTGCAAATTCTTCTCTCATAGGTCTCCCATCAGAATGTGTATGTCCTGCTATCCACACCTTACTTCTTGTGACTTTTCTAGGATCAGAAATGTTTTTTTTCTACAAGCTCATGCACATATACCATCTCATTAGTAAATTACTAATAGAACTATACAAACTCAAAACAAAATACATACCATCTCGTCAGCTAAGCGAGTCATTCCTTTGCGGCTGGTAGTGTGAGGAATTTGACCCTTCCTCAGCTGCCTGTATTTTTCACTTCGTTCCTATAAACAAAAAGAGTCAGATGACTATAACTACTTAAAGGAAAATTTATCTTAGGACAGTAAACAATAACCTTAAAAGCTGTTGTGCATTTGTTCTTCACCCAACTGTTCCAAGCTGATGTACATTGGATGTTGCTAGGCTTCATTTGCTGTAGAGCAACTTTGCTTTTAGTAGTTCTAACTTTAGTAACAAGCTTAGATTTGGCAGCCCTCCACAGACCACCCATTTGCCTAAATAGTGCTTCTTTCTGCCAATCTTCTTTGATATTGAACCTCCCCTGTCAAACATTACCATGTTTAGACATAAAAAAACACTCCAATATAACTTTTATTCAAGAAAAAAGTTCATAATAACCTGAATTTCTTCCCACATTACGTCTTTTGTCCTTTGATCAAGCTGTCTCCAGTCATCTAGTAGTACAGGCACATGCTCTCTCACTAGAGGACCAAGGAAAGAGGAGAGTGTCACTGATCCCTTACCAACATGCTCACCAAGAGCATTAAACTCCACTTCTACCTTTTCCTCAAGATTCTTTGCCACTTTGCGCATTCTAGTTGGACCTCTTGACTTCCTTTTTTTGGTGTCTGATTGGTGTGTCTGTGTTTCAGAGGCACCTGCAGTGGATGGAGGGATTGGCTGGGGTGAGTGTTCTTCTAGTTCTTCATTACCTCTTTCTTTCTCTTGTGATTGACCATTGTCTTGTTCTTCATTAACTTCTGCTTTATTCTCTTGTTCTCCAATATCTTCTTCTCCAATATCTTCTTCCTCTACACGATCTTCTCCTTCATTAGCCACTTCTATTCTCTCATCAGTCTCATCTCTTTCATTCTCTTCAATGATAGTCTTCTTGTTTCTCTTCTTCTTCTTCAATGACACTACAGGAGTGACATCAAGGCCTGCCTGGCGCTTACTGCGACGGATTTCACCTACAGTTTTCATTGTCTTTGATTACCTGAAACAAAAAGAAAGATTTTAATTAGTCCTCTACTATTACACCTTCACAATCAGACCTAACACAAAAACTCTCGTCATCAGATGATTGATCTCCTAAATCTTCAATTGGCTGGACTGATAATGGTGCAGAAACAAACTCCTCTACTGTTTCTAGCTCATGGTATCCTCTTGGTGGCGCCCTCATACAAACATACCAAGGTGAGCAATCATCTTCTCTAGAGTAAAAAACTTGTTTAGCCTGCGATGCCAGAATGAAAGGATCATTTAAGAATGCTGACTGGTTCATATGGAGATTGACTAGTGTGAAACCATCTTCCTCTTTCACTCCATTCCCTTTGTTAGCCCAAATACACCTAAAAAGTGGAATCTGGAACATTTGGTAGTCCACCATCAAGATCTCTTTTATCACTCCATAAAATGATACTATGTCAGCCATTTGTCTAGTATCTTTAGCACTTGATCTACACATAGAAAATGCTTCATAATTTACTCCACTATTCTAGGTTTTCCTCTTGACATCATCAGTGTGGAACCGCTGACCATTAATTATATACCCCTTGTAAGTTTGAGCAATATGTCTTGGTCCAAAAGCAAGCCATCTCAGCCTACTAGAATGCTCTTTTGAATTACTTGGTATCTAACATGAAACATAGAAAATTTCATTACATGATATAGAAAACAATTCAGTAACAATAAATAAAATAACTACATAATTGACATTCTTCTAACCTTATCTTTGATCCATTGTGGGAACCTTTCTGTGTGATATTTCCACAATAGTGTTTCATTCTTTGCACATCTTGCATCTGTAGCTTGCAGTTCTTCCAAATGCAACCTGTTTTCAATAAAGTTAGTCTCTGTTACACTTTAACCATCAAGTTTTGAAATATAAAATCTCTATCAGCTATGTATTAAATCTCTATCAAATAAATATTGAACAAACATTTTGTCAAATGACCAAAAGAAAAGAAGTGATAGTTTTCTGAGAAGACTAAGAGTTAGAAAATGAACCTTTTCCAGAAAGTCATAACATTTGACCCTTTTCTTCCCTGTTCGGAAATGAAAAAACGTTGGGTGAATAACTCCCTTTGGAGAGAATCCGTCTTCGGACTCAAACAATGGGTTCCCACTTGAAGTTGTTATTCTTGAGCTTGATCTGAAATAAGACAGCGGCATTTTTCAAGTTTTTTTTTTTATAATAAAGTATGGTGATCTTTCGGAATTCCTTTTAAAGGAGAAAGAGGTTCAGTTTTCTAAAAATAATTATATATTGTTGGCCTGTTAGAGCTGGCTTCAGATCCAATTAAAACGCGGCCCAGCGATTCCAAAGCCATCATGGGCAATGATCGAAACCATTGCCTGGTCATATTTATGACAAAATTCTCATGAATTATAAATCTTATCCCTCGATATAAAAAAACTTAAGCCGACCTCCATCCTCGCCTTCGAGAGACCGAGGAAAAATACTTATTAAGATTTTTTCTTTAAAAAAGGCAAGTGAGCCTGATCAGCTCATCTCTCACAATTCGTAAAACCTCTTTGGCGGGCTAGGACTTGCAAACCTAGAATCGTGTCCAAACGTTTTTGCTATAAAAAAAAAAACCATATGCCAGAGCATGTACATGGTTGTGTTCAGTCACATTAATTGAACAAAATATTTCCATCAAACGGAATAATCCTCATGGACTCAACAAAACAATTCTTTAAAAAAAAAAAAGAGCGTTCCTACACCTCTGGAGAACCTTCCCCTACCTCGAATTGAGATGGGGAATCTCCAAATACCAAAGAAAATTGTTTCAGATCGAGAGTAGGACGGGAAGCCGAGGATAACTCGGACTCAACCATAGCGAGTTCAGCAGCAACTTCGCTCCTCTCGTTCTCGAACGAAACTCTTCCAGCCTCTAGTTCCTTAATCAGGTCTAGATTGCTCTTCAGTTCGGCTCGATCTGTTACAAGTTTAGTCTAGACCTCTTCGTCCTTGATGAACTTCGTAACATATTGAATAAGTTGCCTACCGAATCCCCTCATCTCTTCTCGAGCATTATGTTCGGCTTCAGCAATATCGCGAGCCCTGTTCCTGGTTAAAAGCTCGATCTCTTGATTTGCTTCTTCGAACAAAGCCGTATTCTCCTCTAGCTCAGCCTCCAAGCGAAGAGCATTGGACCTCGCAGAATCTCTTTCAGCATTCGCAATTCTGATGTGTTGCTCGTTAGCTGCTAGAGTTTTCTTCATATTTTCAAAAGATGACTCGAGTGCTTTTTCCCGCTCAAGTCGCTCAGATTGGTTGGCTGATCTAAGTTCATCAACCTCCTTCTTAGCCTTTGCGGTCTCTCTCTTCGCTTGATGAAGAAGGTTCTCATAATGGAAGATCATTCCATTAGTCTCCATAAACGGCTTCGGAGTAAAAAAAAGAAAAAACTTGTCATTTAGACAAAAAGCTTTTACTTAAGGAAGGGAGGTTGTCATAATCTAAAAGATCCGAACCTGGGATAGGTAGCAAGCTCGATTGGCGAACATCTGACGGATTTCCGGCCTCCAAACCGAAAAAGGAGGAAGCGACGCCCCTTCCCTGGTTTGGAAACTTCGGAAGATGTCTCCAATGTCTTCTCCGCCTGTGAAGCAGAGGAGAATAACAGATTAATAAAATAGATGCAATCTGTAGCAAGTTTTGCTAATGCTCGCTTTCTAAGTAAAAACTTACCTGAAATCGAAGCGGGTAAAGGATTTTGAGTCCTAACACTCAGTCCTTGAGATAGGGGAGCCTCCGGTCTCGGTTCATCTATCTCCTCTAAAATTACTCTGTCTCCCGGAAGAGGGAGCTTGGAGTTTAAAGGTTCTGAAGAGGGAGAAACAGAACATAGAGAGCTAGAGACTCGTGGCGGAGAACTTAATCTCACGGTTTTAAGTCTCTCGTTTGATAGATTATCGGAATCTGGAGCCTTCCTCTTTATACAAGGAGAAGAGGTTATTTCTCCCTCACACCCTGGTTCGGAAGGGCAAATTGCGGTGGCAACTGGAGGGTCGTTAAGGATCTCGGCTCCATGAGTATCCACCGTGACTGACAGGGCTGCTTTTAATGAACCATCATCAACCAAGAGGGACTTCCTGTGGAAGTTACCAACCCTGGAGATTGCAGCTATCCGTTTCTTTCTCTCGATTTTGGATAGCTGATCCTTAAGAGCCTTGATTTCGGCCTGTATCTTTCTTTTTGTCTCGAGCATTCAGGCTCGAGACGTCTTTCTCCTCGGGAGGAGGATCGAGGGGGTGAGTCTGACCGTCTTTAATGGCGAGCCCCGCTTTATGAATGCGTTGAAGGGTGAAGGAATTCCGATTTGTTTCACCCTCGGAAACAATTCGAAAGAAGGACAAGAAGTCAACGGTCGGGCGGGGGATCGTCTGGTTCCCTGAAACAAAGTATTGAGTTAAGAATTCTATCTCTTTTACATAATACAGTGGAAAGTAATAAAGGTTGGATTTTTAACTAAGTTTAGCCGACCAATTGGCGAGAAGAAGACCGGAAAGACCTTGAACGGAATGGGGATTGACTCGGAAAAAGAACTAGTATTTCCTCCAAGGCCTATCATTCGAGGGCATTCCGTCGATCAGGTTACGGTCAAGGATAGGGTTTATAGAAAAAATACCCGCTGCTGCGGATTCACGGGCTCGAAATAGCCCGAAGAGTTCGCTGGTGGAGAGGGAAAACCCTGCTTCTGCCGAAACAGTCAGGGTGCTCAGAACGTATCGAAGAAAGTTGGGAGCCATTTGGGGAAAGGCAATCCCTAGGTGGAGGAGGTATAAAGAAGAACTTCCGGTACGGGAAAAAACAAACCACAACCTTTGAAATATACTTCGTACGCACAACAGTAACCCTCTCGCACCACTTCCGGAGACTCGTTGGGTCTAGGAAGAGAGAATTCAATTTCATGGGGGATGTTACAAAGGCGGCGAAGAGCGCCAAGGGAAGCAGAGGTCGACTAAGACCTGAAATGCGGACCAAATTTGTCTCCCCTTTGGGTGAAGACTTCATCCCCTCTGGGAACAGGGATTCCTTGACTGTCATCTTCGTTTTCCGAAACATAGACGGCTGGGGAAGACATCTTTTACTAAGAGGTTTCTCTTTTTCTGGTTTGGTAAAAGCTTTTAGAGGTAAATGTACGCTGCTGTAAAAGCCGTTGTTCCATTTAACCTTATTTAGCAGAAAACCGCCTCGAGAATATTGGGAAGTGGGACGATTTTCCCCGTGGTATTAATATAAAATTAGAAAATTAATGATGACGGTTGTCAGGGATATCAAATCATTTAATTATTCGAGATCGGCGTAATAGCGTAAAACATGGAATAATTCCGGAATGTTAAAGATCTCGAGTCATTAATTATAGTTTACTTAAGTCTTCCAAGCCGAGCACTCAGCTCGCAAGACTTGGGGGGCTAAATGTTGGGGCCGGATCCCACACATCTTCGGTAGGATCCACTTGGATCTGTCCACGTCATTATTACATAATAATCCTCTTGGATTTCTAGATATTTCATTGCGAGAATCGAGCTCGACCTGTCGGAAGTTCGATTCAGTTTATTAAAGAGCTCGATCTTTACCAGTACGGAGTTCGCTCTTATTCAACATATAGTGTGCATAAAAAAAAGGCCGAAGCGAGGAGAATATTGTTCGAGGTTCGCGGCAGCGTCAAGACGCAGGAGTTCGGAGTCAACAAGAAAGAGTTCGGAAGATCCACACGAAGCCCAAGATAATTCAAATTCAAGCCGTTTCGGTCAAATTGTAACCTACATGATTAATGCGGATCAATGCGATTATGAGCAGTAAATGACCGCATTGATCATGTTTTCTCTATAAAAACAACCTCAAACGCATGTGTTTGGGGGGAGAACAACCTTTTACCTCTTACCATCAAGCAATACAACATACTCTTTCTTTTACAATTTCGCAAGGCTTTTTACTATTTTATTCTTGCCAAACTCTTTCGCTTTATTTAGTTTCTTGGTCACTTTCCTTTTCAAATCCTTATTTTCATTTGTTGATTTTAGAGTTTTTCTCCACAAATATACTTAAAGACAATCGAGTGTGAATCCTACATCCACAAAATACATATTAATCATACAAAATCTAAAATAATACTTAATTTAACCCTTCTTTGCTGTCAAGTTTTTAAAAGTTTGACAATAAAATATCAAATCGAAGCCCTCGTGACAAAGAGTTTAATTCTACATTTAGAATTTTAAAAATCTAATGTATGTGACCGTGAAAACGTTTACAATATACATATAAAGATTATATTGCGTATTATTTTTGATTTTGTAGGATTAATCTGCATTTTATGGAGGTGAAAGGTAAAGTCGCAAAAATTGGCGAGTTGGAGGATTTTTTTGCACAAAACCCTAGAATAAAAGGATTCTAAACGGGTCAGCTCGTTTAGGGCCGTGAGCATAGCGGGTTTGATCAAAAATAAATGGGTAGTTTGATCTTTTTTAAAGAAAATGATAGCGTTTTAAACTTAAAGATTTTGGTCAGATTAATCCGAGCCTCACCGCTTCTACCTCCGATCACCGCCTTCTCTTCTGAGCCTCACTACATGTCCTTCAAGCCTCTCCTCTTAAGTTAACGAGTTTCGCTAGAACCAAAAATGATAAATCGATGAATGGAATGTCAAACCAAAAATATATAAACAAGGTAATCAAAATAGTGATACGTGAGACGATGTAGAGTGATAGTTCTCGTCTAATCCAGATCCAGTGGAACACCCAACAAATTTCTAATAACATTTATTCATACCGTAAAAATTTAAGGATATTATGACAATCTATGCTTAGAAGAATCGTAAATTAGTTCTCTCTCTCTTCATCACTTTTTTACTTCTACTGTATATGTGTAAAAGACAATCTTATCCTTAGTGTATCTCTCTCTCGTTCCTTTCTCTCTTTTGTTTCACCCATAACCCAAAACCACAAATATTCGACGGAATGATTACAATGGATTCGAAAAAAAAATCATAGAGAGCTAAAGCTGGCTAGAGAAGCAAACTGGTGAGTTGTGTAGTTCACTTATGACAATGGTAAACGAAAACCAAGGGAAGGGAGGAGAATGGGTATCGTTGGTGGAAAACGACCACTGTCACATTTTTTCATGATTCAAGTTGTGTTTCAAAAAGATAATGGTCGATTTGATTTTGTGACAGAGCCAACCGTTTGATAGTGGTTGTTCCGACTTTGCTTCCGTGAAGGTTGAAACCAAGACACGATGGTGGTTTCAAATCTCGATGTAATATCAAAACCCGACTGATTTGTGCAATGAGGAATTTGTCAGTTGAGTTTTGATGAGGTTTATTGAGTAAAAGAGGTGAATTGGAATCGTTGGCGGCAACGACCATTATCACATTCTTCTGGGTTCGGTTCTGTTATATGGGTAACGTACAATATTAATTAGCAACGCATACAAAGATGGTAACATATAATTTACCAGTAATAACTAATTAATTACCAGTATGATAATTTATAAGTTACCTGTAATAATGAAATTATTAGAGTAAATATACAGGTTACATTATAAGTTAGCTATTAGCCTAATACCGTTCATATAATATAAATGATTTAACATGATAAATTTGAGCATATGTTATATAAGTTATATAAGTTACACGTTAATCCTATACTATTATTTGGGGAGTAAAATTTATAATTACCCTTAATTAACCTTCCCCTTTGTAAGAATTTACTTAAGAATGCCATTAGAAATAAAATTTTATAGAGTAAATTAATTCAACTCATTAAAGATAAACAAGTCAAATATATTTTATGAAATTTAATTAATTTAATTAAATTATAAAAACGAAAATCTATTATTAATTTCTTTAAAAAGAATGACCAATCAAAATGAACATATAAGATTTGATATCTAACTTACCAGATTAATTTGTTATTAATCATTATACTTCACCTCTCATCTTTATATGATTCTATTTCTATAAATAAATAAATCATTATATCATCTATATAATAAAAAAAAAAGTAATTTTTTTCCGCATATACCAAGATTTGAGTTTTTAAAAACGAATATAAATTATTCAATGTATGAAAGAACAAATTTAACGGGTCAAAAATTCATATTTGAGTAATATATTTTTTTTTTTTAATATCATCAATACTTAATAGATCAAAAATCTATGAAGTATAAATACTCTAATTTGATTTTTTGAAACAAATATTTATAATAGGCGGTGGTTGAATATAATATATTATATGATGAAATGAGTTATGATCCTTATAAATATTTGAATATTTATATTTAATTTCATACCATTTTTTTTTAATTCATAATTTTACATACTACAATAAAAGTTTTTAAAGATTTTAATTTGGAACATTTTAAAAAAGTTTAATTTAATATATTAAAGAATATCATAAATATTTAATAGATTAAAAAGATTAAAAAAAAATTATAAATACATTAATTTGATTTTCTAAAAAGATATGTTTAAAATATTTATAGTAGGCGGCGGGTTAAATGTAATGTATTATATGGTAGAAAGTGATGATCCTTATAACAGACGGCATTCTAAGATTTTATGATGAAATGAGTTAAATAAGGTTTGACACTTCTAAATATTTGAAAATTTGATTCGGCAAACAATTTTGAAAATAATAAATAATAGATTGTGCCGCAATATTTTTATAGGGATTGTAAAATGAAAATATAGACTCCACACACGGATTGAATTTGGTATTATTATATACCAAATATATGTTCATAACATATTTGATTATGTGAATAATTGGTAAATTCCGTAATTAGTTCAAACAAATCTCTATTTCAACAACCAATGAATCAAAATTAAAAAAATAATTTCCTAAATTAATTCAAAATAATAGCTAATTTTCTTAAGTAATTCAAAATAATCTACGTTTTAGATGCGATTCATTTATGATATTTTGATTTTTGATCTAACTAAATTATATGCACTCTCATTTTGTGGTTGTTAACATAAATTAACTCATTGTTCAAACAATATTAATTTTTTTAAAATAATCTTATTTTTCGTTTTCATATAATAAAAAAAATATCCATAATTGAATACTATAGAAAAAAGAAAAATATATTCATTCTAATATTATGTATAGGGACTGACAAAAAAATATTATTTTTTCACTTACTATTATAATATATCACAACTTTATTCTAAAATATAAAATTTATAAATTTTGTAATAAATAAAATTCAACCAGTACTGTAGTACCAGTACGGGTGATGATCTAGTATAAATATTATCCATGTATCGAATATTTTACCATATTCATACAAATATTATTTAGATATTTAATATGTTAACAAGTTATCATTCTACATAACATGTTGTTATAATTATTATCATGTTAATCATGTAAGAGAAAGACTAATCCATTTTTATTGAACTGATATATACATAAATGAAAATATTGATTCACAATTTTTAATTGATAAACATGCATTTAACACATAATATGTAAATTTCTCGCGATATTATATTATGTGGTATGTTAAACAAATAGTTATACACTAAAATCACAAAAAAATCTACTATATCGTCGATCTCTGATGAACAGTGATATCGACCGGTTATGAAGAGTGTTGCCGGAAAAGAGTTGTTCATATCAATGATATTTTTTGTAATTAAACTAAATGAAAAGGAGATATATTGTGAAAAATGTCATTTAAATCATCAGTGGTCTATTTTCGTTGATTTAAAGCATGAACTATGCACCTGGTGATTAAATGCTTAATTTTATGTCTACTTTCAATTTAATCATGAATTTTCGTTGACAAAAGCCAATTGAAGCACAAAAAATCGAAATCGAAAAAAAGAAATCTTGAGAAACTAAGATTAAGGCCATGAATGGATGCTCTTTTTTTAATTTGGTTTCTAGATTTTGTTTTTAGTTTTTGGATTTTAGATTTTAGTTTTAGATTTTGTAATTGGATTTTTGTTTTCGAAACCCAAAAAAAATGGTTTTTAGTTTTTGAGAAAAATAACGTATAGAGAGTAAAAACTAGATTCCCTTAATTATAGGAGAACTAAAAATCTAAAATCTTGAATGGAAAATCATAACAAAAAAGTTTTTCTAAATTATAGGGAAACCAAAATTTGAAAAACTTGATTGATGCGAAATAAGTTTTTAACTTTGAAGTTCTAATTTTGATATCAATTTTCTTCTTTCGATTCAGATTTTGTGCCTCAATTGGCTTTGTCAACGAGAATTCGTGATTAAATTGAAAGTCAACATAAAATTGAACATTTTAATCATTAGGTATAGAATTCATGCTTTAAATCAACGAAAATGAACAACTGATGATTTAAATGATATTTTTCCCGATATTTATTATGTTTTTCGGGTTTTTTTCCTTCTTACTTAATTTTCAATTTATTAGTGTTATAAAACTAATAAAATATATAATCGTTGTTCCAGCGGACTCCTCCGCAAAATAAATAATCTTGGACACATATTTTCAAATGAAAAAAATAGTATAAATTACACCAAATATTTTTCGATTTCCATTAAAAAGACACAAAGAATTTCGATTTCCATTAAAATACATAAAAATTCAATTTCCGATTAATACACCATCAGTCCATCACTATGTGTATATAGAATTTTTATCACTTATGCCACTTTTCCTAAAAAACTAATCGTTTATGCCTCTTCATGTTTATAATTTTATTTTTCATTTTCTTTTAAATCGAAATTAATAGAAAAAGTCTAAAAACCCTTACCCTAATCTAATATTTACGTATCACTGCCACAACTAAACTACAAAAACATAACTGCCTCATTTTCTTTATCACGCCTCCTTCTTCTTCTTCTTTTTCTCTCCAGATTTTTTTCTCTTTTCTCTCTATCTCTTCTTCTCCATGGATCTCTATTCTTCTTATCTCTTCATCATCATCAAAACTCTAGATTTCTTATTCTCCATTGATTTCTTTTTGCGTTTCTCATCAACCATTATAAACCCTAGATCTCTTTTTCTCCATGGATCTTTCTTCCCTCTCTTCGATCTTCTCATTCTAGTTCCATAGATCTCTTTTTCTCAATGGATCTTTCTTCCCTCTCTTCGATCTTCTCATTCTAGATCCATGGATCTTCGTTTTTTTTCACAGATCTGAGATTAACAACAATCCCGATCTAGATTTCTCCAAATTGGCTTTGTAGTGCGAAGAAGAATCGGCGGTGGAGGAGAATCGGCGGTGGAAGAGAATCGGCGGCGGTGGACAATGAACAAAGCAAGAAGAGACGATGATGGCGCTAGGGTTTATAATTACAAATTGCTTAAATTTTACCATTTGTACCAGTTGTCCCCATTTATGTATTAGTTGTACCAGTTGTCTAGTTGTCCCTATTTATGTATCAGTTTTACCAGTTGTCTAGTTGTCCCTATTCATATGTTAGTTGTACTAATTGTTTCAATTGTACTATTATATTTCAGTTGTACCATTTGTACCAATTATTCCTATTTATATATAGTTGTACCAGTTGTACTATTATATTGCAGTTGTACCATTTGGACCAGTTATCATACAATCTCTCATTTGTACCAGTTGTATTATTATTTCTTAGTTGTACCAAGTTGTACCGAGTTGTACTATTCCGTACCAATTCGCCCTAATTTCATTAAGGGTAATTTGGGGATATCACATTTATGGTGGCACTCAGATTATAAGGTGGCACGCCAGATTAATTTTTTTCAAATAGTGGCATATGTGGCTCGGACTCGTGTATATAGGCATGGCCATTAGCCACCGGGTCGCCTCTAGTGTTATCCTAAATGACATCACTTCACGCTACCGTGAGCCTCCCACTTCGCCACAATCCAAACCGCAAAAAGCTAACTTGCGCAGCTACATTATCACCTCCGCCATGGAAACAGAGCCGGCGAGTTATCTCCGTCTCCTTCTTCCTCTCCCGCCTCCTCCTCCTCCCTCACGGTACACATAAATCTCTCTTCAATTTCACCAATTCGATTTATAAATCATTGATTCAATTTTTATTCTTCTCGAATTTGGTTATTAGATGCTATGGCTGGTAGCTTAATGGATAAATACGTCAAGAGGTAATGTCAAAATCGTCTCCGATGCTTAGTCCTTTGATTATCTCAACTTGGATTTTGAAGTGTTTGATGAAATAGGAAAAAACTTGATCCACTCGAAGCATATGTTCCACCAGTGATTCTAGCTCAGTTACAAATCCAGGATCTTGGTAATTTTCTGCTACACATTCTTCATAAACAGTTGATGATATATATATAACTTACACTGTGTTTATTATCATGTTGAAGAGGAATTTTTGAATGTGGAGAAGCCTGAATTTGAGGCTTGTAGACGCCAATTGCGGTCTGGTCCTGCTAGTTCTTTGCGTGTAAACATTCGAGCTGTAAGTTTATTAAAGCTTACTTGATGTCAATTACAATGTTGTTTTTGTTTCTGTTTGATGATGAAATGTGTAATGGAAATTCTCTCAGGTTGCTCAGTATGCTTCAGATGATGGTTTTTCCAAAACTGCGACTGATGATGTTGATCGATGTTTAAGGTACCGATGTTTCCCAGGACTGTTTAACTTTACAGAGGGAATGATGACCTTTGCTTTTTCTTTGTTTTGGGTGGTATAAAGAGCATTGGAAGAACTGGATTCGTTGTTTCTACGTGCGTCAAGGAAAGATTCAAATGCAACTGTTGAGTTGATGAAGTCACAGCTTGGAACAGCGTTAACCGCACTGGACAGGTAATACGTACATAAAAAGCATACACATACCGGAGAATATTTGCTAACCGAACAGGACTTGCAGTCTTCTACAAACGGTTCCTGCTCAAGTGCTTGATAAAGGGAAAGCTATGGTGGAAGTCTACAGATCAGCATCTGAACAAGAAGCGGGAAGTGATGATTTAGAATCCTCTGAGATAAAGCAGCTTCAGTCCATACTGTGAGAGGGAGGTCATAGGACTATAACTATCCTATAACAATTGTTGATCTTACAACATTGGTATCAAACTCTTCTGATTCCGTGTATATCCTGTATTGTTAACTTCAACTGATGAAGGTTTCTGCATATATTTAAACCAGACCAGTGTGCAGCTAAAGCTGGCGACATGACATGATCCACATGCACTTACCGATTCTACCAATGCAACATAACCGCACATACTGTACTAAGCTTAAACTGTTAACAGCTTATTTTTGACATGCTCATATTTCTCAGTCAATTGATAACCCTTTCATATAAGAAGCTGCAACAGCCAATCTCATTGTCTTTAGAAACAAGCCGAAACAACTAAGATGTAACACATCTTCAGGTTTAAGTTTTCCATCTAGGAGGATTGAACAAATTGTAGAGCAAAATAAGTCTTGAGTTGTTTAGAGTTATTCTCAATATTGATATCTTTCTATATCTCCAAGAAACAGGACTTGTTTGAATCCAATGTTAAGTTATATCATTAACATTTAAAATGGTATTGTGTCTAATATGAGATTTTTGTCATGTAATAGATCTCCAAGTGAGATTATTTTAAATGTGAAAAACCACCTAACATCTCCAACTCTTTTTAATGAAATGTAAAACTCCAAACCTCTGTGGTTTCTGTACTAAATATCATAGAGAAAAAGGTAGGCATGGGATCGAGAATGAAGACTGAAATACATTATTCTGTGTCTTCTCATAACTTGATGATCTTACTCAAAAAGTCTGAAGCCAAAACAGATTCCATTCTTGTACCAGATGCACTGTCCGAAGGTGTCACTTAAGAAGCTTGTGTGGGCTAAGAGGAAACGGAAACTTCTCGAGCTCGTCATCGTCTTAGCTGCTTCGCCTTTCTGCAGTGCGCTGTTCTTGTTGATCCATAGTGCTTAAAAATCAGAATGATACAAACAAACCAAACTTGAATGGGTATTGGGTGTTCGACAAAGAGGACATTCTTGCTTCTCGTTGCACCATTCCATAATGCAGTTCCTGCACATGACAAATGACTCTTTCAACATGAGCACAATGTTTCGGTGTCAATTTTGGATCTTAGGTTCTGTAGTTCGAGTAAATGTTCGTTGTCGATACAAAGTTCATCTTATCAAAGCAGTTTCAAGCAATGGACATCAAGACATTGAAATTCTCTGGATTTTTTAAAACTTATCAAGGTTTGGAAGTAATGCCTTGTAAACTTAATAAGCAATTACGGTAGAGAAAGGTTTATTACCAACAAAACACATGACCACAAGGAGTGGCCGTTGGGTGCTGACGGGTGCTTAAGCAGAGAGTGCATTTCCCTACAGCCTGCAGCCACAGTACATAACAAGGTAAACATCTAACATCGCCAGTGGTAGTCAAAAAATGATTTCACACTTAATTCAGACAAGCAATAGCATAGTCCCAAAAGAGGATTAATATATAACCTCGTCTCACCGGAAACCATATGTAGAGAGCGTGGCTATCTACTCTATCAGATATCACAAGACAAAACCACTAATTTGTTTTCTTAATTACATTTATACAAAATAACCTTCGCGCGAGTGCAAAGATTGTTCTAAGACTTGTGTGCCTCTCTTCCAAGTATATATCTTTTCCAATAATGATCACTATTCAGGATATAAGCCATTTCAAAGTAACAAAGGTTTATAAATACTGTACCTCCAAAGTTGAAGATGAATCGGACGTGGACCAGTTTCCCTTCTCAGCTTCTGAAGTTATCAAATTTCCCTCTTCGTTTAAAACAGGTAATCCTCTCCCTGCAAGAACAATACCAACACCATACTATTGTAAGGTGAAATAGGGTCATACAGAACAAGCTAAATATTTCAGTCTCTGTTACCATCTTCTAAACATTTACAGAAATACTGTGTCTACCATTTTAGACAGTGATCTATTGACATTCTACTATTGAGAATCTAATGTCAAAATCCTTAACAAATATCCAATATTTTCGGAGAAATTCTAGATTATTAACATTCATAGTCGAGGACATGAAAGCCAGACCTCCTGAAGTTTGATAAGATCCTATAGACGCCTGCTGAATTGAACTTGTGATAGATGACAAATTACTCCGACGCAAGCCCTCAGCAGCAAGGATGCACAATTGGACTAGAAGGAAAACCCCAAGAATTTGGTATCTGCTCAACAAGACTTAAGGGAGTTCAGTTACTCTGTGATAGTAAAAGTCAAGAGTTGCAAGTGTAAGAAGACAAAAGAATCATTACCTAGGTCTCTGATTCAGTTGCTTTCCTATGAAAACATAACGAACCCCGGATGCACGTTTCGATATATGATAATACAAACCTGAAAAGAAACAAAGATTACTAGTTCAGAACATTACAAAAAATAAGTCTGCACAGGCTCTAAATGAGTAAAATATATTCTCACAAATTTACCTTCAAAGTAGAAGAGCATCAGATTGGCTCGCAGAACCAGTTGTAAGACTTCACGCGCAACAGGAAGAACCTAAAGGCACAACCTTGAATAAAACATTTGCTAGGTAGATAACAAATGAACCATGGAAATTTAAACGTGAGGGGTATACATTACCACAGGCCATCTCTGAATAGCTCGGTGCCACAATCTCTTAAGTCTATCTTTTAACCTAGGTACTACAGACGCTGAAGTCTCAATTTGAGATGAAGATGGAAGATCTATCATTCTTGGTGAGTGGATATGACTACCACTCTCCAGTGCACTATGACCAAGAAACTCATCAGACTCATCGAAGGTGACTGCTTGCGTGGCAGCTCGAGTGCTGTAGACAATTATATCAATATCAGCAATATTTCACTCACAAGATTCAAATGTTTCCTTGTAAAACAACAATAAGAAAGGCGATGAAACCTAATTCTCTCTGCGATATATGGAACTGCAGTCTGGTACAATATGAATAAAGCACGTCTAGCTGGTGTAGGAGAGAGTCCATACGGTCCTGCAACCTATATTAGATCGTTCTTCATCAGAACAAAAAAAAAACAATCTTTCCACTGAGAACTTCAACGGGAGCATTTGTTATGTATCGATTAAAACATCTTTATCTAATATCGGATATAAATGGCTTCTTCACCTAGGGATAAAAAACAACTAGAACATCGAGAACATAGTCGCATAAGGAAAAATGCGGCTATTAGACCAGTTGTTCCACCAAGAACTTCCAAGGGAACATTGTAGATACAAGAAAAAAAACAACACCATCTATCTATTGATATGAAAATCTTCGTCTATTAGCGGACTTAAACGACGTTCTCCTCAGGATCAAAAACAACTAAAACATCTATAAAAATAGCCTCAGAAGGTAAAATGGTTTGGTGTAAGCACACTCAAAAGAAGATAGAGTAAAGCAATAAAAACCTGTATAATGTCACAATATTCCTCTCCTAAAGTTTGTTGTCCTGAACCTGTCGTAAGAACATAGTAAAGCATCTGTCCAAGTAGCTTCATCTGTCCAAACAAAAAAAAAAAAAACGAATAATCAAAAATCTCATGAAAACTCGAAAGGAACGAGACAAATATAATTTAGTGTATAATTACCTCCTTCTGGTAAGCTAGAGCGATTCTTGTACCTAAGAGTGATCAAAATTAGTGTTTGATTCGACAATAACGATGAAACAATTAGTAGACAGTTGTTGTGTTTGGTTGGTGTCGGAAAATTGTACCGAAAAGGTGTCGGAAGGCATCGCGGCAAGCTTCGTGGATGAAAGAAGCGTATTGGTCGTCTTTCTCAGCAGCTCTCATAATCTCCGGCTGAGCTGCTAACGGGAATCGTCTTATTCCGCCGTGAAACCCGCTCGAACCGGGTTCATCCTGACCCGGACCCGAATCCCCACTAAGCCTCATCGCTTTTTTTTCGTGGATCGATGAACTTGCGAATGATGTTTTTTATTCGGCTTTTGATATTTTTCCAATTTAAAGGAAAAATAAATATTTGCCAAATGTATCAATGTCATTTAAATATGTTGTCAATAATATTTTATTAATTATATGTTTTTTTAAAATTTATTCATATGAACAACTTTTTTTTTTGATAATCTTCTGATATTTTTCATATAATCTTCTGATCCTATGTTTATGTACAAAGTATACTTAGGATCAGAAGATTATAACTGAAATGAGACCACATATTTTTAGGAAAAAATATTAGGTTCAGAAGACATGAGGAGTAGGCTCACACAATGGGAGAGGCAGCGAACCAGCTTTGAAGCAGAGGACATAGTCGGTGACGATTTGAGTAGTTTAGGGAAACAAAAGTATATATACAACAAGAAAATAACGTTTTTCCGACTACGTTACGACAAAAAATATAGTAGTAAATCAATAGTCCTTAAAGATGTATAGTCGTAAAAATAGTCGTTAATTAACGACTACGTTATGACTATTGTGAATAGTCGTAACCTAGTCGTTAAATGTTAACGCTACGACTAGTTTACGATAAATCCGACGAACATGAGTATGTTTGGTGAAACTTTGATGACTATGTTACAACTATTTGCCGACTATTAGATGGTTAATTTAACGACTACTAAAAGACTACATTTGGTGGCAAAATAATAATTTGGTATTTCTTGTTTTTCTGATTGAAATTGGTTTTGTATCTCAAATTGAAACCAAGATTCCCTATAGCCAAAAATATTTACATTTAATGCAACCAAAACCATTTACAAGATAGAAAATTTAACCAAATCAAACTTAAAAATAACATCTGAAATTCTCACAAGTCATAAACAAAGAAACAAACAGTTTAACATACCACATAAAGTTTTACATACAACAGACAAGTTCTTGTTCATGAAAGTTATGAAATAGAGAGTGATAACCTATGAAGCAGCTGGAGTTGTGGTTGGAAATGTTGCATGAAGACCGGTTGAGACAAGCTTTGTGGTTGCTGAAGTGGAATGAGTCTCCATGAAGTCCAGAAAGGCCAGATAAGCTGCTCGCATGTACTTCTCCACCAAGGACAAGTGCTCGACCTTGTCCTTTTGGTCAGCCACAGCTCAGGAATGATCTGCTTCACGGGCAACATTCTCAGCATCACGCCGTTCATTGTCAGTCAGCTGGTTGTTTGCGCTTGCCATTGAGAAGAATCCCCTTGATGCTTCCAACACCATAAAGAGTTCTTCTTGAGTCCTTCACAGTGGACTGTGAAATGACAGAGAAAAAGAATCAAGGTAAGAACTCTATAAAAGTCATAAAACAATCCAAAACTTTGTAAATGTGGATTGTGATAAATTGTACTTTACCTAAAGAAATATGGTTGTATATTCATTTGTTGTGAGCTCCCGAGGTCGTGAAGCGCCGTCTGAAATATATGAAGTCTATACCTCAAGCTCAGAAAACTTCTCTTACACATTCTTCTCATAAGTCTGAGCTATTTTCTCCGTCTTCCGGTCGACATACATTCCATCTGGCTTTGTATGAGTCTTAATGAAGACCTCACCAAGACTCACCGGTCTTTCCAATTCTTCTTCCTGCGATACAAAAGATATAATGATTAGCACAAATGTCAGATTTGCAAAGGTGTAAGAAAAAGACTGATACACTAGCCATTTCTTCTTGGATTTGTTTATGTGACTTTCACCCTGATAAGTGGATGTGAGGACCGTGTACATTAGGTTCAGACATATTAGCATTGGAATATGTCTGACTCCTATGTTGTGCTTTTTCAGTATCCTGGTATGCAACAATTATTATCCAGATATTATCAAAGATCCATTTAGTTGCTCTCGACTCGTCCTCGCGTTGCCATGTCTTTCATCCGGCGTTGACAGATATCTTCTAAGTACCCTTGAATTGTCCATGTTATCAAGGGATCTCAGGCGTGGGTTTTCTATAAAACAAAGACGACATCGAAACCAGAGTTAGTGAAACTACAAACATGCTATAAATGTGAAGGCTATATGACAAAAAAAACTGTACTGCAAACTCGGTGAAGTATCTTTTTGTATCTGACGAGGCACACATGTCCAACTATATTAGGGACCATTAAATTTGTTTGTAAATTTTTTAGTAATCTTCCTCACCAGTCTTCATTTCTTGTCGTGAGTAAACTTTAGACAAGGAGGATATATAAATATAACGGGGACCTCGAGTTCACTGAATGAGACAGCGAAGATGTTAAAAGTTAATGAAGAATAAGAAGAAAGTAAAAAAGCTCTTGAGGGAAGCAGAATAGTTGTGGTTCATGCTTAATCTTCAGTCAAATATCTGAGATGGACCAAGTCAACACGTCGAATTCTAAAAATTGTTGAAAATGAGAAAAAAAACTAATTTACCTATTTCTTTATTCTTTAAAGACTTCAAAATTGTTAAAAGTTGATATTTTTAGAAACATTTTGTAAATTCGAGTTGACTCAAATTTTGGTATTTTGTTTATGTAATTCATTAGGTCATCTTGAATTATCCAAATTATATGAACTATCCATGTAAGTCATTGAGGAATGTTTTTTAAAATCAATTTATGTTTACAAAAGGTTTAAAAAATGTCAGCTTTAAGAAACGTAGAAGTCATTAAAAAGGAGAATAAACAAAAAAAAAATTATCTTCATAAGACTTTTAAGGACTCTACGTTGGTGGCTCAGTCCCTTTCGAATTCTTGGCCCAAGAAAAAGTATGAGCCACAACTACTCCCATTCTCCGAAGAGCTTCTCCACTTTCTTCTTTTTCTTCAGTAACTTTCAACATCCTCTTCATCGCCTTCGGTGAGTTTGATGTCCCTACCCTATACATATCTCCTCCTCCTCCAGGACTAATGATCATTTCCTTCCATAATATGCACTCAACAAATTAATTTAGATATTTCACTACCTCTTTGGTCGATGAACTTGTATTGTTTCTTCTTTTGGACACATAAGACACTTCAAAAGTTAGCAATAAAAAGCGGTTTACCACAAACCATTTTGATGAGAACTCTTGAAGTGGCCTTGATGTGTCTAAAAGAAAAAGCCAACAATCAGTGAGGTAGTGAACGAAATTACAATGTTGAGTACACAATGAGTAAGGAAAGGAATATTAGCCTTAGACAAGGATGATATATGGATAGAATGGGGACATCAAGTTCACCGAATGAGACGGCGAGAATGTTAAAAGTTAATGAAGAAGAATAAGAAAGTAAAGAAGGTCTTGAGAGAAGCAGAGTAGTCGTGGTTCAAGCTTAATCTTCTATCAAATATTCGAGAGTCACTAAGCCAACACGTCGATTCCTTAATATTGTTGAAAATGAAACAACAAATATTTTCCTATTTCTTTATTCTTTAAGTACTTCAAAGTTGTTTAAAGTTGATATTTTTGAGAAACATTTTGTAAACTCTAATTGACTCAAATTTTGGTCATTTGTTTATGTAAGTCATTGGATCAAATTGAATAATCCAAATTACATGAATTATCCATGTAAGTCATTGAGGATTTTTAAAAAAAAAAACAATTTATGTTAAAAAATATAGAAGTCATTAAAGAAGAGAAAATAAACCAATAAAATTTCTCTTCATAAGACTTTTAAGGACTCGGCATTGGTGGCTCAGGCCCTCTCGGATTCATGGGCCAAGAAAAAGCATGAGCCACAACTACTCCCCTTCTATAAATATTTTCTCCACTTTTTTTTTTTCTTCAATAACTTCCAACATCCTTGTCATCTCATTTGGCGAGCTTGATGTTCCTACCCTTTCCATATCTCTGCCTCCTCCAGGACTAAAGATCCTTTCCCTCCATAATATGCACTCAACAAATTAATTTAGATATTTCACTGGCTCGCTGGTCGATGGCTTTGTGTGCGTTTCTTCTTATGGACACATATAAAATACTTCAAAAGTTAGCAATAAAAGATGGTATCTCATACGTTTTGATGAGAACTCTTGAAGTGACCTTTATGTGTCTAGAAAAGTAAACAGACCAACAATCAGCGAGGTAGTGAACGAAATTACAATGTTGAGTACACAATAGGAAAATAACATTAGGCTTGGAAAAAGAGGATATATGGATAGAACGGGGACATCAAGCTCACCGAATGAGATGCTGAGGATGTTAAAGGTTAATGAAGAAGAAGAAGAAAGTAAAGAACCTCTTTACCAAAGCAGAGTAGTCGTTGTTAAGGCTTAATCTTCGGTTAGATATCCGAAAGGGACTAAGCCAACACATCGTTTCCTTCAAAATTGTTGAAACTGAAAAAAAAAATTATTTGCCTATTTCTTTTTTCTTTAATGACATTAAAGTTGTTTAAATTTGATATTTTTAGATTATTTTTGTAACTCTAATTGACACAAGTTTTACTCTTTTGTTTATGGTAGTCATTGTGTAAACTTGAATTATCCAAATTACATGAATTATCCATGTAACATTGAGGAAGTTTTAAGATAATCAATTTATGTTTACAAAACATTTCAAAAATGTCAACTTTCAGAAACATAGAGTCATTATAGAGGAGAAAATAAACAAATAAAAATTCCTTGTTTTTTTTTTGACAGCTAAAATATTTTCTTCATAGGACTTTTAAGGATTCTACGTTAGTGGCTCAGTCCCTCTCGGATTCCTGGCCCAAGAAAAAGCATGAGCCACAACTACTCCCCTTCTCTAAAGAGATTCTCCACTTTCTTCTTTTTCTTCATTAAATTTCAACAGCCTCGTCGTCTAATTAAGTGAGCTTGATGTCCCTACCCTATCCAAATCTCCGTCTCCTCCAGGACTAAAGATCATTTCCCTCCACAATATGCACTCAACAAATTAATTTAGATAGTTCAATACCTCGATGGTCGATGGCCATCTGTGTGTTTCTTCTTTTGGACAAATATAAGACACTTCAAAAGTTAGCAATAAAAGATTGTTTCTCAGAAACCGTTTTGATGAGAATTCTTGTAGTGGACTTTATGTGCCTAAAAGATAAAGCAAACACTAGACCAACAATCAACAAGGTAGTGAACGAAATTACAATGTTGAGTACACAATGCGTAAGGAAAGGAACATTAGGCTTGGAAAAGGAGGATATATAGATAGAACGGGGACATCGAGCTCACCGAATGAGACTGTGAGAATGTTAAATGTTAGTGAAGAAGAAGAAGAAGAGAGTAAAGAACCTTTTTACCAAAGTAGAGTAGTCGTGGTTCAGGCTTAATCTTCCGTCAGATATCCGAAAGGGACTAAGCTAACGCATCATTTTCTTCAAAATTGTTGAAACTGAAAAAACAATTATTTGCCTATTTCTTTTTTCTTTATTGACTTTAAAGTTGTTTAAAGTTGATATTTTTTAGAAACTCTTTGTAAACTCTAATTGACTCTAATTTTGGTATTTTGTTTATGTTAGTTATTGGGTCAATTTGAATTATGCATGTAAGTCATTGAGGAAATTTTTTTTAAAAAAAGCAATTTATGTTTACAAAAGGTTTCAAAAATGTTAACTTTTAGAAACATAGAAGTCATTAAAAAGGAGAATAAACAAAAAAAAAATTATCTTCATAAGACTTTTAAGGACTCTACGTTGGTGGCTCAGTCCCTTTCGAATTCTTGGCCCAAGAAAAAGTATGAGCCACAACTACTCCCATTCTCCGAAGAGCTTCTCCACTTTCTTCTTTTTCTTCAGTAACTTTCAACATCCTCTTCATCGCCTTCGGTGAGTTTGATGTCCCTACCCTATACATATCTCCTCCTCCTCCAGGACTAATGATCATTTCCTTCCATAATATGCACTCAACAAATTAATTTAGATATTTCACTACCTCTTTGGTCGATGAACTTGTATTGTTTCTTCTTTTGGACACATAAGACACTTCAAAAGTTAGCAATAAAAAGCGGTTTACCACAAACCATTTTGATGAGAACTCTTGAAGTGGCCTTGATGTGTCTAAAAGAAAAAGCCAACAATCAGCGAGGTAGTGAACGAAATTACAATGTTGAGTACACAATGAGTAAGGAAAGGAACATTAGCCTTAGACACGGAGAATATATGGATAGAATGGGGACGTCGAGCTCACCGAATGAGACGGCGAGGATGTTAAAAGGTTAATGAAGAAGAAGAAGAGACTAAAAAACCTTTTTATCAAAGCAGAGTTGTCGTGGGTCAGGCTTAATCTTTTGTCAGATATCCGAGAGGGACTAAGTCGATACGTCCTTTCCTTAAAATTGTTGAAAATGAGAAAAAAAATTATTTGCCTATTTCTTTATTCTTTAATGACTTCAAAGTTGTTTAAAATTTATATATTTTTAGACACTTTTTGTATACTCTAATTGACTCAAACTTTTGTCTTTTGTTTATGTTAGTCATTGGGTCAACTTGAATTATCCAAATTACATGAATTATCCATGTAAGTCATTGAGGAATTTTTGTAAAAATCAATTTATGGTTACAAAAGGTTTCAAAAATGTCAACTTTAAGAAACAAATAATTCATTTAAGAAGAGAAGATAAACAGAAAAAAATTATCTTCATAAAACTTTTAAGGACTCGGCGCTGGTGGCTCAGTCCCTCTCGGATTCCTGGCCCAAGAAAAAACATGAGCCACAACTACTCCCCTTCTCTAAAGAGCTTCTCCATTTTCTTCTTTATCTTCATTAACTTTCAACACCCTCGCCGTTTTCATTCGGTGTGCTTGATGTCCCTACCCTAGTTATATCTCAGCCTCCTCCAGGACTAACAATTCTTTTACTCCACAATATGCACTCAACAAATTAATTTAGATATTTCACTACCGAGATGGTCGATGGCCTTGTGTGTGTTTCTTCTTTTGGACACATATTAGACACTTCAAAAGTTAGCAATAAAGGACGGTTTCTCAAATTCCGTTCTGATGAGAATTCTTGAAGTGGCCTTTATGTGTCAAATTTTGGTCTTTCGTTTATGTAAGTCATTGGGTAATCTTGAATTCTCCTAGTGGTGGAAAATTGATTTTGGTTCAGTTATTTTAGTGGTTGGCTTATTTTTTTCCAACAATATGTGAGTTTGGAACCTGGTGATTAGACATCAACGTTTGGCAAAAGCTTTAATCAAGTTTTATCAAGGGAATGTTCGTACAACAAGCTTTTTGTCAGGATCCTAGCTTGTGGGAAAGGGTGCTAAGAAGTAAGTACAAAGTAGGTGATGTTCAGGATCCCAGGTGGCTGAAGCCCAAGAGCAGCTGGTCATCTACTTGGCGGAGTATCGGGGTAGGGATGAGGGAGGTGGTAGCTAGGGGCATTGGCTGGGTTCCTGGAGATGGGAAGACTATTTGATTCTGGGCTGACCGCTGGCTATTAGAGAAACCACTGCTTGAGTTTGTAACGGGCACGCTACCGGATGACGAGAAGGCTAATACAGCGGAGAAGTACTGGATGTTGGGATCGGGTTGGGACATGGTAAAGCTGCGCCATTTCTTGCCACTAAACATCACAAGAAGATTGTTTTCTGTGGTGTTGCATGATTTTCCAGGGACGAGAGATGAGCTGTCTTGGAAGGGTCATCTGGATGGGCAGTTTACAATTAGATCAGCGTACGCGTTACTAAAACCTGAGATGGAGGACAAGCCGTGTATGTAGAGATTCTACAAGAGGTTATGGAGGTTGGTAGCGCCGGAACGGGTTCGGGTATTCATCTGGTTGGTGTCACATCAGGTGATAATGACTAATGTTGAGAGAGTACGGAGACATGTAGGGGAGAGTGCAGTATGTCCGATATGTAATGGGGCGGATGAGTCGATTATACATGTGTTGAGGGACAGTCCGGCGATGTCGGGACTGTGGCGAAGGCTACTTCCCCCGAGGAGACAGGATTTGTTTTTCCAGAAGTCTTTGTTGGAATGGGTCTTTGACAATCTGGATCCTGCTAAGGATAACTGGCCAACGATGTTCAATATGGCGGTTTGGTGGGCCTGGAAGTGGAGGTGTAGGGATGTCTTTGGGGAACGGAAACTATGCAGGGATAGGTTAAAGTTCATTAAAGATTTGGCGGAGGAAGTGCGCAGGGCGCATGCGGGGACCTTGAACAGTTCGCAGCCACATGCACGAGTGGAGAGGTTGATTCGGTGGCTGGCAGCAAATGAGGGATGGGTGAAGATTACGACTGATGGTGCGTCCCGTGGGAACCCTGGACTGGCTACCGCGGGAGGGGCAATCCGGAATGCGGATGGAGAGTGGCTTGGCGGGTTCGCTAAATATTGGCTCATGCTCTGCGCCATTGGCTGAATTATGGGGTGCATATTATGGTTTGCTTATTGCATGGGATAAGGGCTTTCGACGGGTGAAGTTAGACTTGGATTCTGAGTTGGTGGTTGGATTTCTAAAGTCAGGAATGAGTAATGCTCATCCGCTGGCGTTCCTGGTACGTTTGTTTCACGGCTTCTTCACAAGGGACTGGTTAGTCCGGATTAATCACGTGTATAGGGAAGCTAACCGTCTAGCTGACGGGTTAGCGAACTATGCTTTCACACTACCTTTAGGTTTACATTTATTTGAGACGTGTCCAGAGGCGGTCCTTTTGATTTTGTTAGAGGACGCCAATGGGATAGCGTTTCCAAGAACTGTTCGGTTGTAATTTTTTTGTAGTTTTCATTAATAAAATACGGGAGGCAATTGTCTCCCCTCCGCCTACCCAAAAAAAACAAGTTTTTTGTCTGAAAAATGGTCTCCTCTTGGAGTTATTGATCTCATTGGCAGCAATTGTTCTTTAACCCTCAGTATCCCGATTAAGGCATAAATTGCATAGGCATGCAATCACTTGTAATAATTCTAACTTGATCTATAAGCATTTAGATATGTCATGCCTCATTCTTCCTTGTGAATCCATATGGTAAAAACTACATATGATCGTTGTGCACTTGCAGCATCTTAGCATGTCAGAATTAAAATATTTATGTATCTAATTTGTTTGGTAAAAACTATACGCAGATCAAGTATTATAATTTTACTAGGTGATCATCCGCTCTACGCTGCGGATTTTGTCTTGTTTATTTAATGTTATGTTATGAGAAATGTAATTTTTTTTAATTATCTAATCATTCAGTCATGTTAGGTGCGTGAGTTATTGAAAGCAATTTTTTGTGGGAAGGAGATAAATCTTGGTATACAGTACATCTAGACAGCACCAAGATGTATCAGAAACATAAACTTTTTTTATCATCAAATTAAAATAGTATGAAGTGTGATGGTGGAGTGTTTTTATACAAGTGTTTGGTAAGCCAGCAGGTAAACTATAAGCATTACACATTCTAGAGTAGAAGTGGAAAAAGTTTCTACAGATTATATCACTGTACTTG
Organism: Arabidopsis lyrata subsp. lyrata; assembly: GCF_000004255.2. Classification (NCBI taxonomy): domain Eukaryota; kingdom Viridiplantae; phylum Streptophyta; class Magnoliopsida; order Brassicales; family Brassicaceae; genus Arabidopsis; species Arabidopsis lyrata. The sequence continues at coordinate 6,340,162 of NW_003302552.1, forward strand.
CTCGTCATTACCACCAAGGATGCGACCGTTTGTTCTCTCTTGCCTAGTTTTTTTAAGTAACGTTTATTATTATGCTTACTTTGTATTAATATCTCTGGCTTTTTAATTCGTTTTTTTTTTAATTATAGAAGCTCTCATCCCCATAGCATATGGTAATATTAATATTCTATTTTAGTAATAGAATTTCACATTTTATCAAAGAAAAAAAAAAGAGTATAAAAAAGACTACTAAACCGATATAGTCTTTTATTTTATTTTTTACTTTGATTTTCCATAGAACTAAAAACCAGATTAACCAAAGAGTTTTTATGGTTATCGAATCAAAAATTTATGCATTTCCTAGAGGGAGATAAGCATTTGCTTTAGACCACAACATATATACCAAAAATTAAAGATGTTTAAAGATATTTAAAGCTTGGGGGTTGATTGGTATGGTTGTAGAAGTTATGGGAAGACAAAAAGTTTCTCTTACGGCACCAAAAAAAAAACCTACAGCACCAAAAAAATAAATTATTTCCCTTTTTCTAAGTTAAATCTCTAAAGACAACTTTTTGGTGCTGTATAAATCTCTAAATCTACATCCATTACTGATCAGACCCTTTAGATTCTTTAAAGTATTTAAGCGTATAGAAGGACTTTGGTTTTCCTATGATAAATCAAATGATTTAATCATTAGTAATAAACACTTTTTCATAAATCAGGAATACCCATAGGTGATAGATTTATACAATAAATATTCTCTTTTCTTATTTCAGCAAAATTTTGTTCTTTAAAACAGTTTTATATGTGGTTATATTATATTTTACCAAACCTACATTTTCATCGTTAGATCTTAACATCGTTATATCTTAACATATCATAATTCTTTTAAAATACCTAAAACATTCCAATGAAAAAGAACATATATTCACAAATCAATGATACATGAGCAAAACTAATATTCAAATATTAAAAACTGGTATGAAATCAAACAAATATAAATTTTAAAATTTGTTATTATTCTAAACATACCTTTTGAAAGCATAATTGACGTCATGATATTTTCCTTGAAGCCTCAAAATATCAAGCGAATTTATATAGAATATATCTATGGAGCTTCCAAGTTTCTTATGTTCTAATATTGCAGTGTGGTTGAATTGAGAACCTTATATATAGATGAAAGAAAAGTTAAAATAGATAAAGAACATATTGAATAACATTGAATCATTGATACTGCCTTTTTCGACTATTCAAAATCGTCACTCTGTTTATATAAATTTATCTAATATGAAAATGTTTTAACAAAAAGAGAAAATACACATTATCGAGAAATAATTAAGATCATATCTTATCTGGTTTCAATCCCACTCTTGAACGATGAAAAAATATAATTTGACTGTTGTTCCAAAAACAAAAAAAATCAGATTTTGTAATCGATTTGAAATCTATAGAAAAATCTTTTCGATCTTAATTGTAGCAGGAATCAAATCATAATAAAATGAAAAATTAGTTTTACCAAAGAACAGATTATGAAAGAAAAATGAAAGATTTAATCACAATGATCCCATGAGAAATATTATATCCTAAAAAAATAAACAGCTATTCCAAAATAATGGAAATTGAATGATTAGACTATGTACAATGGTTTTAAATTACAACACACTACTTTTTACCTTTTAACATTCCACATCATCATCTCTTTTCCACATCATAATTCAACACTCATTTTACTTTTATATTTTACAATGATTTTAGAAAAACATGTTGAATAAGCTTGAAGAATTGAAGATAACTTGAAGAGGAAGTCTTTTGTTTAAAACCAAGTTATGGATAATTAGAGATAATATTAAGAATATATTAGGAGTTATCTAATATGTTGTAATTCCTATTAGGGTTAGGAATTGTATCCTCCTATAAATAGAGGTCGAGTTATGACATTAGGAGATATGAGAGTTTATGAGTTGTAGAGAGAACTTGAGAGATTAAGGTTTTGGATGTATGTTTTGAGTTAGTTTCATACAATAAAAGAGAGAGTCTTTTATATTCATAACCTTGATATTGTTCTTAAAGCTTTTGGATACAAGATTTGGTATCAGAGCTAATATTGTTCACGATCACGAGGAAAAACAAAGCACGATCACGAGAAGGTGATCTGTGAAGAAACATGGGAGATTTGATCCCAGTAGGTGATAACAAGGAAGGAGGAGGCTCCTCCTCTATCAAATGTCCGATGCTAACTCCTACAAACTATACGTTCTGGACTATACGCATGACGATGGCTCTAAAGGTTCATAAAGTCTGGGACGCTATAGAACCGGGATCAACGGATGTTGACAAGAACAACATGGCTAGTGCTCTTCTTCTGCAGTCTATCCCTGAAGCACTAACACTGCAAGTCAGGAAACTAAACACTGCAAAGAGGATATGGGATGCGATTAAATCTAGAAACCTAGGAGCTGATAGGGTTAAAGATGCAAGACTATAAACCCTAATGGGTGAGCTTGAGAGAATTAAGATGAAAGAAACAGAGAAGATAGATGATTTTGCAGGACGACTCTCAGAATTATCTACAAAGGCTGCATCACTTGGACATGACATTGAAGAACCAAAACTTGTTAAGAAATTCTTGAATGGTTTGCCAAGGAAAAGATATATACACATAATAGCCGCACTTGAACAAGTTCTTGACCTAAATTCAACTACTTTTGAAGATATAGTTGGTAGGTTAAAAGCCTATGAAGAAAGGATTTGTGATGAAGAAGACAATCAAGAGGACCAAGGTAAATTGTTGTATGCAAACTCTGAAACACAACCCTGGTACTCAAACAGAGGAAGAAGTCAAGGAGGCCGACGTGGTAGAGGAAGAGGACGTTCTGGTTATGTCCAAAATAATAATTACCAACAGAACAATGGAAATTACAGAGATGCAAGTAAGATAACGTGCTATAGGTGTGACAAGCTAGGACACTATGCCTCTGATTGCCCGGACAGGTTACTTAAACTTCAGGAGACTCAAGAAATTAAGAATATTGAAACACAAGAAGCAGACGCACTAATGATGCATGAGATTGTGTATTTGAATGAGAAGAATGTTGTTCCAAACAAATTTGAAGCAAGTTCAGATAATGAGAACGTTTGGTACTTGGATAATGGTGCTAGCAACCATATGTCAGGAATATTAGCCTATTTTTCAACAATTGATGAATCAATTACAGGCAAGGTTAGATTTGGGGATGATTCTCGGATTGATATCAAAGGAAAAGGCTCAATTATGTTTATTGCTAAGAATGGAGATCGAAGAACTCTTAATGATGTATACTACATCCCAGATTTAAAAAGCAACATTGTGAGCCTTGGTCAGGCCACTGAGTCAGGATGTGATGTTAGAATGAGAGATGATCATTTAACACTCTGTGACAGAGAAGGGAAGTTACCAGTTAAAGCTAAAAGATCGAAAAATCGGCTTTACAAAGTCATTTTAAAAGTTGATAATACTAAATGTCTGCAAATTGGTATCTCAAGCATCTCATCCAAGTGGCATGCTAGACTAGGGCATATTGGAACAGAGACCATGAAGACAATGGTAGAAAAGGAACTTGTGTTTGGCATTCCACATATCAAAATAGAAAAGGAAATATGCTCTTCATGTCTCCTTGGAAAGCAGGCAAGGCAGTCTTTTCCACAAGCTTCATCATTCAGAGCAAAAGGTATACTTGAACTCATTCATGGGGATCTTTGTGGACCAATCACACCATCCACACCATCAAAGAACAGGTATATCTTTGTTTTAATTGATGACTATTCAAGATACATGTGGTCAGTACTTCTAAAAGAGAAAAGTGAAGCTTTCAACAAGTTCAAAATTTTCAAAACTAGCGTTGAACAAGAAACCGGAGCTACAATAAAGACATTTCGAACTGATAGAGGGGGTGAATTCTTGTCTGCTGAATTTCAAGCTTTCTGTGATGCATCTGGCATACAGAGACACCTAACCGCACCATACTCTCCTCAACAAAACGGAATCGTTGAAAGGAGGAACAGAACATTAATGGGAATGACTAGAAGCATTTTGAAGCATATGGGGGTTCCAAATTACTTATGGGGAGAAGCCATAAGACATGCTACCTATATAATCAATAGAGTTTCAACAAGAACATTGGCTCATCAGACTCCATATGAAGCATTCAAGAAGAAGAAACCAAACATTGAACATATAAGAGTTTTTGGTTGCATAGGATATGCAAAAACAGAACATGTACATCTCAAGAAGCTTGATGATCGATCAAAAATGCTAGTACACTTAGGAACTGAACCAGGCTCCAAAGCCTATAGGTTGCTTGATCCAGCAAAACAAAGAATTGTAGTCAGCAGAGATGTGGTTTTTGATGAAGATACAAGCTGGAAATGGAACAACTCTGAGAATAATACCAACTTTGAGATCACTTTTGGTGAATATGGGAATAATGGTATAAAAGAAAGTGCCATTAACAGTGAAACAGAGAACATTGAGGACAATGAAGAAAACAGTGAACCAGAGGGAGAACACATTTCACCAAACAAAGTCCCTGATACTCCAGAACAACCAAAACTAAGGAGGTCTGAAAGAGAAATAAAGAAGCCAAGTTACCTGCAGGACTATGTTTTACTTGCAGAATACGAATGTGAGAGACTTCTTCTTGCCATAAATGAAGAACCATGGGACTATAACGAGGCTAAAGAATCAAAAGAATGGAGGGATGCATGTACAGAAGAGATTACTTCTATAGAGAAAAACAGAACATGGGATTTGGTGGATCTTTCCATAGGAGCAAAACCAATAGGTCTAAAGTGGGTGTTCAAGATTAAGAGAAACGCTGATGGGAGCATAAATAAATACAAAGCAAGACTTGTGGCAAAAGGATACGTGCAAAAACATGGGATTGACTTCGATGAAGTCTTTGCTCCAGTGGCCCGTATAGAGACCATTCGATTCATTCTTGCTTTATCTACTTCTAATGGGTGGGAAATACACCATCTTGACGTAAAAACAGCATTTCTCCATGGAGAATTGAAAGAAGTTGTTTATGTCTCACAGCCTGAAGGATTTGTAACAGAAGGAAGTCAAGACAAAGTATACAGATTGAACAAAGCTCTTTATGGATTAAAACAAGCTCCGAGAGCTTGGAATACAAAACTAAATACTATTCTTCTGGAATTAGGCTTTGCTAAATGTTCAAAAGAACCGTCTATATACCGAAAGAAAGAAAGAGAAGAGTTTCTGGTTGTAGCTGTCTATGTGGATGATCTACTTGTTACAGGCTCAGACTTGAAAATAATATTAGAGTTTAAAAAAGGCATGGCAAGAAACTTTGAGATGAGTGATCTAGGAAAGCTCACTTACTACTTAGGAATTGAAGTTACTCAGAGTGAGAATGGTATTCTACTAAACCAAGAAAGATATGCAAAGAAAATCCTGGAGGAAACTAGATTTGCAGACTGCAATGCAGTTCATGTACCAATGTGTGCAAATTTAAAGATAAGTAAAGCACCAGAAGAGAAAAATATTGATGAAAAGGAGTATAGAAGAAGCATTGGTTGTCTCAAATATTTACTTCATACTAGACCAGACCTCTCATACTGTGTTGGAGTTCTGAGCAGGTACATGCACGAGCCTAAGGAGTCTCATGGAGCTGCATTGAAACAAATTCTAAGGTATTTGCAGGGAACTAGATCATATGGACTTTGTTTTGGCAGAGGAAACAAAACAGAATTAATAGGATTCAGTGACAGTAGTCACAATGTTGATGAGGATGATGGAAGAAGTACTACAGGTCACATATTTTATCTCAATGACTGTCCTATAACATGGTGCTCGCAGAAGCAAGAAACTGTTGCACTCTCATCCTGTGAAGCTGAGTTTATGGCTGCTACTGAGGCTGCCAAACAAGCCATTTGGCTCCAAGAACTTTTGAATGAAGTAACTGAGGAACAATGTGATAAAGTACTGATTCTTATTGACAATAAGTCAGCTATAGCACTTACTAGGAACCCAGTTTTCCATGGCCGGAGCAAACACATCCACAAAAGATATCATTTCATTCGGGAGTGCATTCAAAATGAACTAGTTGATGTGGATCATGTTCCCGGAGAAATTCAGAAAGCTGATATACTTACAAAGGCTCTTGGGAGAATCAGATTTAAAGAAATGAGGGATCTTATTGGTGTTCAAGATGTGAGGATTAAAGACTTCAAGCTTAAGAGGGAGATTGTTGAATAAGCTTGAAGAATTGAAGATAACTTGAAGAGGAAGTCTTTTGTTTAAAACCAAGTTATGGATAATTAGAGATAATATTAAGAATATATTAGGAGTTATCTAATATGTTGTAATTCCTATTAGGGTGAGGAATTGTTTCCTCCTATAAATAGAGGTCGAGTTATGACATTAGGAGATATGAGAGTTTATGAGTTGTAGAGAGAACTTGAGAGATTAAGGTTTTGGATGTATGTTTTGAGTTAGTTTCATACAATAAAAGAGAGAGTCTTTTATATTCATAACCTTGATATTGTTCTTAAAGCTTTTGGATACAAGAAAACATTTCATAATTTTAATTTTATGTTTTTATTTAGTGATTATACATATTACTAAATAAACTTTTTGATTAAAATTATATTTTTTAATATAAAATAAATAATATAGTAAAAATATGAATTTTTTTTCAATGTCCAAATCAAATTAAACAAGTCTCTATCTATAGAATATGAAAAATGATGAATTTTGGTGTGAATTATTTATGTATATAATATAATATAGCATAAAATAATTGAGTCTAAGTAATTGGGATGAAAAAAAAAATAAAAAATCTTAATAGCCAATGAAAACACAGCACATGACAAAGAATACCCCACCCAACCAAAATTCACGGTGTTGATAAATTACAACACCAAATTTGCCACATCCTTTACAACTTTTATTAAAACAACCATTGCACTATTTTCAACTGTTGAATATTTTTATCAACATACCCATTGTAAGAGCATATGCAAGCAAGCAACACTTGGTATGTTCTTAAGGGTTTTAAAATAATAAAAATGTTAAATAGTGGATACAACTGTTCTTAAAATTATAAAAACAGTTTGCAGGATAAGTTAGAACTGTTCTACCACTGTTCATCTTATTTCCTATTTTTAAATCCTAAGAACACACTTAAAAGTTTCCCCCTTGCGAATGGTCTAAGTAGTCTTATAAAGATCTTAAAACTCATTTTTATTAAAACATACATCTGAATTAATAACTAATCTCGTAGGAATGAGATCAAATCTTGTTCTTACAACATATTAACGGCAAATCCACAATGTTTTTTTCTTTTGTTTTTTTTTTCTTGGTTTAAGTTGATGCGGCGCAACTGAAATTGTAAAACAAATACATATTTCTTAAACCTTAAATATGGAACAAGGGTTAACCTAGATAAAAAATCAAGTATGGTCATTAAAACTAAAAGCCCAATAAAAACAAAATTGGGCCTCTCATTAAGTTTACGTTAAAATACCAAATTTTTATCATTTGTTTACACTATATTTAATTATTGGACCCTTATTTTCATGGGATTGATTATATAGTTCTTCATCTAAACTTATACTTTGTTATAAAACTTGTTGTTCTATCTATTAATGAATGAGGTTTCGATACATATATATACATGATGAGGGGAGACAAATCCCCATTGGGCTAGTAAACCCTAAAGCCCAAAAGCCCACTAAGTACAATATAGGCCGTCATAAGGAGAATCTTCAAGAACATGGACATGGGCCTTCTAGGATATGGATCAGGCCCACGGTTATGGAGTCCACCCAATATGTGATTTATAACACTCCCCCTTGGATGACATAACCGTGTAGATGCCAAAAGGATCTCAGTAATACGCTTGGGGATGCTGCCTCATTAAAACCTTACCAGGAAAACCCATTGGGACAAAACCATGGTTAAGGAAAAAGAGTACAGCACGTATTACTCCCCCTGTTTTGGTCATCCCTGCAAGTCCTTAAGTCTCCGCATTCCAATTTGATGCGTGAGCTTCCTCAATGTCGATGTTGGTAATGCCTTGGTGAAGAGATCGGCTGAGTTGTCGCTGGATCGAACTTGTACCACTCGAACTTCTCCATCCCTTTGCAAGTCATGCGTGAAGAAGAACTTTGGTAGAATGTGCTTCGTCCGATCTCCCTTGATGTAGCCGTCCTTGAGCTGAGCGATACAGGCTGTGTTGTCTCCTCATATGATGGTCTTTGATGTTGTAGTAGCTGCGCCTTGAAGAAGGCTGCCTACGTACCCTTGGAAGGGATCAAGCCACACGTAGTTCCTATTTATTGACCATGCCATAATCTGATTTTACCTGCATTAGCAAAACAAACTAAACCAAAGCAAACTAGACCTTCTTTGGTTAGATCAGTATAGAATAAAACCCAAATAAACAAACATAGGAAGAATAGAATTTAAAATTTAACCAAACCTTCCTTCAAACCTTTCTAGTGCCTTTGGGTTGATCATGAACTAAATTTAGACAAAGGAGGTTCACGGCAAAACATATGTCTGGTCTAGTGTGGCTAGCCAAGTACATTAACGCTCCTATGGCACTGAGGTATGGCACTTCAGGACCGAGAACTTCTTCCTCGTCCTTCTTTGGACCGAATGGATCACTATCCAATCTAAGGCTTCTCACCACCATTGGGCTGCTCAATGGGTGGGCCTGGTCCATATTGAATCTCTTGAGTACTTTTTTTCAGTATATGCCTTTTGATGCACAAGGATTCCATTATTCAAGTACTCAAGTTGCAATCCCAAACAGATTTTGTCTTGCCTAGGTCTTTCATCTCGAATTTTTCTTTAGATATTTGACTGTTTGGGCGATTTCCCCAGAGGTTTCAAGGATGTTTAAATCATCCACATATACTGCTATTATCACAAACCCTTTGTTTGCAAATTTCTTTATGAAGATACATGGACTGATGGGATCATTCTTATAACCTTCTCTGACTAGGTACTCGCTTAATCTATTGTACCACATGCGTCCACTTTGTTTCATTCCATAAAGCGATTTGTTCAGCCTTATGCAGTATTGGTCTCGAGACCCTTTCTTATTTTTATCTTTGAGCTCAATACCCTCTGGTAATCTCATATATATCATCCAGTGGACTTATATAAATATGCAGGCATTACATCCATTAGCCGCAAATCAAGTCTTTTTCTTTATATAGCCAGACTTAGCAAAATTTAAATGTCTTAGCATTCACCACAGGGGAGTATGTTTCTTCATAATCTATCCCCGGTCTTTGTGAGAATCCTTGTGCTACAAGCCGTGCCTTATATCTCACGATTTCATTATTCTCATTTCTCTTCTTCACAAAGACCCATTTGTGTCCTACTGGTTTTTACATCGAATGGTGTCCTTAAGGTCGGACCAAACTCATTCCTTTTCTTAATGATTCTTAGCTCCACGTTTTATGGTCTTGTACCATTTAATCAATCAAGTCTTTGAGTGCACTCTAGTATAGACGTGGGCTCCTGATCCTCATTTATATTCATAAATTCAAGTGCTACCTTGCATGCAAAATCATCTTATGTCGACATTTCTTATATGTTCCATTATGTTCCAGACATGATATAATCGATTTGAGATTTATTATGGTCAGGACCTTTAATACTTTGCAGCTTGGCGTCCCAAGCTACATTATATGGTACCTGTACCTTAGAGCCGGCCGGCCTTATCTCCATGTCTGGGATGGTTTCCTTAGTAACCTCGGATTCCTATTGCACCTTTCTTTGATTTTCGAGGATTTTTATCTTTGGAACCTATTGGTCTACCACGTTTCTTTCGTGTGTTAGACTCGGTAGCAATTTCATTGATTCCCTTTTGGATATCAATACGTACTGGTGCATTACAAGCTGGTATGTACGTTTTTGTAACTTTCTTTGGGTCAGCAAAGGAATCTGGCAATTGATTAGCTAGCTTTTCAAATGTATAATCTTATGGACCTCTGATTCTCATGCCAGAGTCCGAGGATCTTGCCAATTTAAGGATGTTTGATTCCATTATATTTCTTTTATTGCTTTACCCAGCTTGTTCGTCTCTCCACCTATAGTAGGAAATTCGGATTCATTAAAATGACAATCCGCGTATCTAGCCTTAAATAGATCACCCGTAGTTGGCTCTAGATACTTAATAATGGTGGGAGAATCAAATCCAACATATATTCCCATCCTCCTTTGAGGTCCCATCTTTGTTCTATGTGGTGGAGCAATCGGTACATATACGGCACACCCGAAAGTCTTTAGATGGGATATGTCTGGCTCATGACCCATGAGTAATTGGGATGGTGAATATTTATGTTCACTAGATGGCCTTATGCGTATAAGCTCTGATGCATGTAAAACAGTGTGTCCCCAAGCGGCTACTGGAAGCTTCGACCTCATGAGTAATGGTCAAACGATCAATTGAATTCGTTTAATGAAGGATTCCGCTAATCCATTCTGTGTATGTACATGTGCTACGGGATGTTCCACACTTACCCCCATGGACATACAGTAGTCATTAAACGCTTGGGACGTGAATTCACCGGCATTGTCTAGACGTATAGTCTTAAGCGGAAAATCTGGAAAGTGGGCTCGCAGTCTTATTATCTGGGCCAATAACCTAGCAAACACTTGGTTTCTAGTAGATAGGAGACAAACATGCGACCATCTTGTCGATGCATCAATGAAGACCATACATATATCTCCTTGTATCCTTTCCAGAAATTTTAAGGTCTCTTTATTTACCTTAGCCGGTGATGGCCTTATAATGAGTTTCCCTTGTGAACATGCTTTACACGTGAGATTCTTAGGGATAACTCTTTTCTCTTTTAGGGTGTGCCCCTTTGAATTTATCATAAGCTTACGCATCATACTATGACCCGGATGGCCAAGCCGGTCATGCCATAAAGTGAATTTCTCGATGAACTCTTTGTTCATTGCCATATTAGCTTCGATCATATCGATTTTAGCATAGTAGAGACCAGTGGATAATGCGGGTATAGTCTCTAGGACTTTCTTATGTCCTTGGGTGATCTCTTTGTTCCCTTCACCCTTTGTTTCAATATGGAAACCATTCAATCTTATATCTTTGAAACTTAATAAGCTCCTCTTCGAGCTGGATGAATATAGGGCATCGCTTAGTTCAAGATGCGTGCCATTTGGTAATAGAATATGGGCTTGGCCGTAGCCCTCAATAAGATTTGCTATACCCGCTAAGTGCTAATATTGGCATTTTTCATTTCTTATCTTTTGTGTGGCTCCACTATCCACCACAATTATGTTCTTGTCCTCGGCCATTTCTTATATGGACAAGAATCATGTTCTAAACATAAAATAATATAAAATAAATTCAAGCAAATAACAATCAATGAATACATAAAATGCAAAGAAAAACATAGAGGTTTTGATGTCGAAGTAAGATTTATCAACTTGATTCTTTTATGCAATCAGAAGTTTCATACTCTATTAGATCATCTTGATCATGTTCACCATCTTTATATACCAAATGGGCTTTAGGATTCTTCCCTTTTACACTCTCTTGATAGAGGTCACAACGATGTTTGGAAGTCCTACATATCTTAGCCCAATGGTTTCCCATTCCATATCTATGGCATACTCATTTGGTCGAGTGTTGTGGTTTGGAAATACCACATCGTCCTCGCCCTCGACCACGGCCGGAATTGGGTCTACATCCACGGTTATAGTGGTTCCCACGGCCGGATGAGTTATAGTGGCCACAACCACGTCCTTTCAATACCACATCTATGGCATACTCATTTGGTCGAGTGTTGTGGTTTGGAAATACCACATCGTCCTCGCCCTCGACCACGGCCGGAATTGGGTCTACATCCACGGTTATAGTGGTTCCCACGGCCGGATGAGTTATAGTGGCCACAACCACGTCCTTTCCATCCACCACGGTCACGGCCGTGTGGTCTATCACTTTAGACGTGGTTAGATTCTTTGGATTCTTTCTTATCCTCTGCGGCCTTATTGGCATTAGGTAATGGGGTTAATCTATGAGGTCGTAATTCACTGTTTTATCAGTAAGTCATTATTTTGCTCATCTAGCAATAGACTCATCCATGGACTTATAGTCCTGGATTATGAGACTCTCAATAAGATGGTGGCTAATATTGCCTTGTATCTATCTTTCTCTCTTGGCATTCTTGCCTTATTAGATACATTCACCAAGTCCTTTTGACTTTAGGATAATCTTAGTATCCATTGCCCATTTTAAAATAATTATCTCCTAAGAGATTTAGGGCAGTAAAGTACAAGTTGTAATTCAACATCTACAAGGAAAAGTTTTGAGTCAAAATCATGTAATCGTTAGTGTCATGCGGTATTTGAGACCGAACCATGAATCGATTTACTTAGGGATTTGACTTTCCTCTTTTGCTTAGGATTAGATTTTCTCTTTTAATTAGGATTAACTTTTCCTTTTCCTTTTAGGATTTACTTTCCTCTTTACTTTAAGATTAATTTTCCTATTTCTAAATATTTCCTAATTTGATTAGGGTTTTAAGCATGTAATCAATCAAAAGAGCAAACAATCTAACAACCTAAACAATCTCAATCAAGCCGATTTAAACTTATGGAATTTTCGGATTTGCGATTATAAGTTTAGATAATTAAAACTTCTCTAGCAACTTAGGCGAGTTTTAGCTTAAACGATAATCAACTTTTTCTAGCAACCTAAACGAGTCAAACAATCGAGCAAACAAGCAATCGGATCAAGCAAGCAATCGAATCATACAAGCAAAACAATCACTTAATCAATCATCATTCGTTTTTAGGGTTTCTCTTTGCTTAACTTTCAAGTTCAATTGTTGGTTCTTTAGCTTTAGGGTTTTGATGTTACCTTTCACCTTATGGGGTTGTATGGACTAGAACCGGGAGCTAAAGACCTCGGTAACTCACGCTGCTGCAACGAACCGCAAACAGTACCACGATGAACAGTACCGCGATGAACAGTGTCGCGATGAACAGTGTCGCGATGAACAGTGCCGCGATGAACAGTGCCGCGATAAACAGTGTCGCGATGAACAGTGCCGCGATGAACAGTGCCGCGATGAACGGTGTCGGTGATGAACAGTGTCGGCGATGAACAGTATCGGCGATGAACAGTGTCAGCGATGAACAGTGACGGCGTGAACAGTACCGCGATTTTTAGGGTTAGGGTTTTAGGGTTTTCGTTAAGAGCAAGTCGTGCTGATAACGTGTTATAAAACTTGTTGTTCTATCTATTAATGAATGAGGTTTCGATACATATATATACATGATGAGAGGAGACAAATCCCCATTGGGCTAGTAAACCCTAAAGCCCAAAAGCCCACTAAGTACAATATAGGCCGTCATAAGGAGAATCTTCAAGAACATGGACATGGGCCTTCTAGGATATGGATCAGGCCCACGGTTATGGAGTCCACCCAATATGTGATTTATAACATACTTCAGTTACTTTAATTGAATTATGCCCAAATCTATTCATCAAAGTGTTGTTGAACTGATGGACCTATTCTAGGTGGATATTACTCCCTTAGCCATAAAAGTTGTCGCTAAGGTGTTTTGTGGACATATCAAACTTACACTTAAACCTTGCTTGAATTTCTATTGCCAAAGGATAGTTTAATTGTTAGGAATATCATGTCTTAGATACGAAAGTATGATAACTTTATAGTTGTGTTTTGAGTTAAAGAACGGTTCTAAATGCTTCACATATTTAATTTATATTTGTTTCATAATCCTTTGATGAATTTCTTTCACTCAATGCTTTTTACTTTGTTTTATTTATTTAATTTTATTTATTTATTACCTTGAGTTAATTGAAAACTCTTGTTTATTCTAGCTTTATTTACAGTAATATAGTTCATTATGCTTTTTTTTTTCTTTATGAATTTGATCCAAAATCCGATTGTAATTGTATTTTGCAATTGCAATAAATAAGTTGGGTTAAAACTTGTGCTTAACAAGTTTTTGGCACCGCTGCCGGAGACCAAATAATTGTGCATTCGAAGTTTTTGTGTAGATTTCGTCTAGGAATTTTTTTTTTTAATTTGTTTTAACTATTTAGCTCTATTCTTTTTCCATGCGTGTATTTTAGGTGTAATCAAATATGAATGCTCAAGGAATTGTGGATCTTTATGCCGAAGCTCGTAATCCGCTTAACCTTCCATCACCACCTCCACTACTGATCGGTGTTCCACCTGCACCAATCGGTAACATGCCACACTTCCTTCACTGCTCGGTTTGCATCATGTACCAATCGTATGTAGACGGAGATATGGATAAGGCGGAGACATCGAGCTCACTGATTGAGACGGCAAGGATGTTAAAAGTTAATGAAGAAGAAGAAGTAAAAGAAGAAGAAAGTAAAGAAGCTCTTACGAGAAGCAGAGTAGTTGTGGTTCAGACTTATGTTTGGGGAAGAGGGACTAAGCCACAACTGCCGAGTCTTTATTTTCTTTTTTTGAATGAATATATAATTTATTCACTAAAAAACTGTGTTTACATCAAGTGCAACGTTTCTGAGAGTAGAGTAAAGAGTTTAAAGTTCATGGACTTCTAATATACACTTAAGATCGAGTTGAAAACCATGATATAAGAAGATCTTCATATCTTCGATTGCCCGAGTTTTAATTTGAAGAAGAGAGAGTCGGTTGCGGATGGTCTTATCGATGAGTCTTTAAAATTGTTGAAAATGAAAAAACATTATCTCAAATTTTTGGTCCTTTGTTTATGAAAGTTATTGGGTCATCTTGAGTTTTCCCAGTGGTGGAAATAATTTTGATTCGGTTAACTGAGTTTTTGGGTTATTGTTATTTCCAACAATATGTGAGTTTGGAACCGGGTGATGAGGCATAAAACCTTTGGCTAAAGCTCTAATCCAGGGGAATCTAGGGAATGCTCCTACAACAAGGTTATTTTTTCTTAAAATGGTGCCCTCTTGAAAAATAAGTCAACAAGAGAAGGTCTATAATTAGACTGGTGGTCAAAGAAAGAGAAATTGTTTTGAGATTTTAATCAAACATATTTATCTATTAGTAATTTAATTAAACAAGAAAAAATACGAAAGACCCTATTAGAAGAGAAAAGAAAAAGAGAATCTCAATGATCACATGAGCACAAAAGTTATTGAAAAATATTTAAAAACTTGGCTTGAAATCGAATGGATAGAAAAATCTTAAACTCATGTGAGAGAGATTCAAACCTTAAAAAAACTCTCCCTTCTCTCTTAAACAAAAGTAGCCGCCGCTTTGTTTTTCCGGTTCCGGTGGCTTCCACAGCACCGGAGCCGAATAAACTCTGTTTCTTGTTTTGTTTTATCTATTTTCTTTAGTACATCCATGTTTTCCTTCCAACGGAATCAGATCTAGTTTTCCAGATCTATGTTTTAAAACTTAATTTTTTTCATCCTTAGGTTCTTGCTTTTTGCCTCTTTTGTCTCCGCCATTCTCAGCATCCGATCTGGCCGTATCTTTCCTTGGCAGAGGCAGTCTTCAACCGGTTCTTCACTGCCTCAAATGAAGAAATTTCACAATCGTAGATCTAGATCTTCTTCCTTTCTTCAAGAGACGATCCTTGAGTCTCTAGGTTTTGGATGTGTCTCACCGCCTCCGTGGCTCCTCTCCGGAGCATTATAAAGAGGGTCGCACGGCATTTTCATTCGGTTCCAACTTGTGGTAAAGGAGATTCTTGTATTGTAACCCGTTTGTGTATTTTTCTTAATCTCATATTTGATTTAATTTTCTAAAGTTTAGGTTTTGTAAATCTTTTTTGGGTTTCTTGATTCTAATCTAGGAAGTATTGATGGTTGTAGTGTAGTTGGTTTGTTTGAGTTTTTTTCCCTTTGTTTACCTTGTTTGGTCTTTGTCTCTGGGTGTTCTTGTACTCACCAGCTTGTGTCTCTGGAAGTGTCTTGTACTTGCCGGCTCTTGTATTTCATCTTGAATTCTATCAATGAAATCCTATTGACGAAAAAAAAAAAAAAAATCTTAAACTCATTTTTATAAACATATACATGTTGAGTGCATAGCTAATTTCAAGATATATCGTCTTTGATTTCATCAAAATCTCACACAAATATTTAATTGAATATTTATAGCGATACATCCTAAATGATTTTTTTCTTTCTAATATTTAGAAAAGTGTAGAGTGTGTGTGTTTTATATATGAAACAAAGTTTAACCTAGATTAAAAAAAACATATCCGGCCCAACGAAACTAAAAGCCATAGGGCCGAAAAGTTATGGAACATCATTAAATTTCTATTAAAAATTTAATTTCAGTCTCAATTTTCCCTACATTTTAATCTTTCAGCTCTTGTTCTCGGTTTTTCAAAAATAGTTTTTCTTTGAAAATGAATACCATGAAATTCACTCATTTCTACCTAAAGGTGTTAAACATGCCAATACATGTTCATCTGGCCCGTCCTGCAATAAAAATTTTTCTCAACGAAAAGTTTCGACAAGATCGCTGTCCGTGTATGCTTCGATATATATATGTCTAGCGGGTTAATGGGCCAGCCTGTTAATTGAATTTTTAAATTTTAACATTATATATTTTTAAAAATTTAGAAGCCAACAACTTTTATATAGAAAATAACTTTTAATATACTATCTTTCCTTTGCAAAAAAAATATACTATCTTTTAAACGTATTACATTTTATACATTAAATAGTTTTTACATTATCACCTATTATATCATATCAACTATGTAGAAAAATTATTTTATATAAAATTAGGGCTTTTGCAAAAATGCCACTTTTTCAATGCCACTTTTCAAAAATACCCTTTTTTAAAAACCTTATAAAAAAATGCTCTTAAAAATATAAAATTTACCCAAATATGTATGTAATATTATTAAAGCATACACAAACTACATTTCTATGTATCTAAAATCTTATAAATACTTTAGAAATACCTTATAAATGCATTTTAAATACCTTTAAAAACCTTTAAAATATCTTGTAAAACCTTTGAAAAACCTTAAAAATCCTTTAAAATAACTTGTAAAACCTTTAAAAACACCTTATAAAACCTTATAAATACTTGGATCGAGTCTTCAAGTAGTAGTTACAATCCATAAGTACCTTATAAACTTAATAAAACTTTATAGAAATTTCAGATTTAAAAAGAGCCATTTTTGAAAATGGACATCTAAAAGGGGCATTTTTGAAAAAGGACACACCAAAAGGAGCATTTTTAACAATTTCCTTAAAATTTATTTATTTATATTAATAGCATACAACAGATCCGACAAAGTACAGATAAAACCCGTTACACCTGAAGTCTATCATGGGCTGGCGGTGAGCCATCCTTCGTAAAATATTAAAATTTTATTTCCTTACTCGCCCATAACAGACTGGGTTGGGCTTGGCCCGCAGACTTAGGCCTGTTTGACTGTTTCAATACCCACGCCTCTTAAACTTGGTACATATGTAAGGTTTAAGAACAAATAAATACAAATCAAACTTTGGTTTGTTAGAAATTATATGGATAATGATTATCCATTTCTATAGCTTTGTCCCCAAATAACTTAGTTCTAGCTTATCTTCTTTGTAGCTTATCCATATTAATTTTCTTTAGCTTAGGCACCAAGCTATTGTACTATATATATGTGTAAAGTTTAGTCGATGGAAATAACAAGAATGAGTTGAGAGAGAAAGTAAATAAAGAGTGAAGTGTGTTCTCTCGTCCACTTCCCTCTCCCTCTCTTAATTATTTCTTTACAGCCATACATATATAATACAATAATATTATATTTGTTTGCGTTATATTTTATAACACGTTATCAGCACGATGTCTTTACCGCTAGAGCGTTTACGAGGTAAGTTACAATTTCTGTTATTCAAATTTATTTATGTTTATAGAACATAATTATTTTAGACATCGTGAGACTATGCCTTTTTCTGGTTTGATCGTTATAAATGGTAGGCTTTGCCTTCTTTACGATCAAATAAAAAGCTATGGCTTTTCCGAACAGATCGTTATATATGGTAGGCTATGCCTCATTTACGATCAAATAAATGGCTATGTTTTTTCCAGATCGATCGTCATATGGTAGGTTTTACCTTCCTAACGATCAAATAGAAATTTATATTTTTCCGGATTGATCGATATATATGGTAGGCTTTGTCTCCTTCTCTACGATCAAACAAAAGCTATGCCTATTGAATTCTTAATGGAAGGCGATGCCTCCTAAATTCTTATATGAAAAGGCTATAGCTCCATAAATTATTATTTTTGTTCATTTATGTGTTTAATTATTTTTATTTATTTTATTCGTAAAGAATAAATATATGTGTTATATGAGATTTAAAGACTTTGAAATTGTCTTTAAAATCAAAAATATATTTCTCTTATGAGAATATATGAAGCACGGGTCAATATATTTTTAGACAGTGCAAATTAATTGGAAGGTCTAGGTGAGCTAGTCTCTCTACTTCCAAATGCATCGGATTCATAAT
Organism: Arabidopsis lyrata subsp. lyrata; assembly: GCF_000004255.2. Lineage (NCBI taxonomy): Eukaryota > Viridiplantae > Streptophyta > Magnoliopsida > Brassicales > Brassicaceae > Arabidopsis > Arabidopsis lyrata. The sequence goes on from NW_003302552.1 coordinate 6,358,656, forward strand.
AATCGATGCACCGTGTTCTCCAAAGTCTCAAAATAACTCGTGTAGTTTCAAAGACATTTTTTTTTATAATTATTATATTGAGACTATAAATAAATGTGGTATTGAATATCCGACCACAATGGAGACACGCAAATGTATGATTATATCATGCAAAAAATAATAAAGATGGCAAAAATTATTTAATAGTAAACATGAAGTTTACTAATGCTTTAAGCATAGCATAACCGGTCAAGCTATCCCGGTAGAAAAATGCATTTGATAATAATGATCCAGATCCATGATCCATATCAGTGCTAACAAGGGCCTGATTAAAAAAAAAAAAAAGTGCAATATATTGAATTGCTCTTCCTTAATAAAAGAGATGTCTTTGGACCTCTTGTCACTACATCTAAAGATTAAAACTTGTTGCGTGCAAGTGGGTCTTCGTGTAAAAAGTATACAATCACACGATATAAAGCCCAACTTATTGTACAAGGTTTTTCTCAAAGACCAGGAGTTGATTAAAAAAAAAAAACAAATAAATCTCTTGTCATGAATGTAATTACATTCAGGTACTTAATGAGCCTAACGGTCTCTAATAATTTAGAAATGTACCTTATGGATGTAGTGATAACATATGGATCATTGGATAATGATATATACATAAAAATCCTAAAAGGATTTAAAGTTCCAGCGGTATTAGACTTAAAGTCTAATGAAATATATACGGTCAAATTACAGCGATCACTTTACGGATTAAAATAATCCAGACGCATGTGGTGTAATCGTTTGAGTGATTATTTATTAAACAAAGGGTATATTAAATAAAATATGCCCTTGCGTCTTTATTAAGAAATCTCTTTTGAGATTTGTGATCATTGTTGTATATATTGATGACCTAAATATTTGGAACTTAAAAAGAGTGATTAAATATCACTTCAATTTTATGTAAAGAAAGAGAAGCCTATTCAAGTACTGCATGCTTCCATCCATATTTCTGAGGTAACATTTAATTTATTTAAATTCATTTAAATTTATTTAAATTTTATATTATATAAGGAGTTGAAGGTTATATACCTTCTCCTTAACTTTGTAGTAGGCTAAGCCTCCAGAATTATATGGTATTTGGCCAAATCACCATTTTTCTTTGATAAGCTCATTAATGGTCGATTTCCGTAATATTTCTCCCAATTAACCCCCGTGTATAACCGGTCTAAAAAAAGGATTCGGTCCAAGATGAATAGGATTGAAAAGCCATCATCTTGAGAAGAGTTATTACAAGTTCCACATTTTTATAAGGAACTAAGAATAAATACATGATCCGTATCGGATATGTTATTGATCCTAAAGTTGGATTCAGTTCGAGATGAATGAACTCGAAGAGTTATCATCTCGAGGGGGAGAATTAAAGGAATCCCACATCGACAATAAGTCGATAAATTTTGGTGAGTTTGACACCCAGAGCGAAATAACTCTGGTGAAGTCATATCCTAAAATTTATCGCTTTTTGATAAAGTGGAACATCTAAAAATGATATTCACTCTCAAAAAGAGCTTTAAGTGAATCGTCCATAGTGCAAATCCAAGAGATTGCAAAACGATTCATGGTGATTTAATCTTCATGTTTTTACATGCAACATGCACTTTTGCATATAGTAATGATTATATATAAGGCCAACGATTTATAAGAAATATTTCTCCAATGTTATATATACATGATTGGAGATCAAATGTTTTTAATTTTGGATTTTATGGGTGTGAGGTATATGTTATAAATGCTCCTCTGCATCGCATAAAAATATCATCGAAAAAAGGATGAAATATATAGATGCAGGAGATGAGTCTCTGCTCTACAAATATTGAGCCATCTTATGAGAGATGTGCCTATTGCAAGATTTGCAAATCATCATGTTGATGATAAAAAAAATTTCCCATCATTATGGGAGAATCATTGAATAGTTTAGATCTTTGAACAAATAAATATAATAAATATGAACTTTAGAGTTCAAAAGTTCAAAAGGATCACTATTCAGAATATATTGCAAATCAAATGCAAAAAGCTGATGGATGAGATTTCATAAATTATTGATCCTCGTATAAATACATATGAACTTAAAGTTCATAGGAAATCTCTTGTCCCAGCTAAAAATGCTCTACAAAAATTATGTCTCTGGCGGATGACATATTATTGTCTATAACACGATAAAAACGTGATAGACAACTTTGGTTCCAAATATAAAGAAAATCCTCGAAAATAAAAAAGAGTATTATTACTAAAAAGAGGATTAAACTCTTAAAAAGAGGAGCATATAGACTTCTAAAGAGGAGCAAAGAAACTTCTCAAGAGGAGCAAAGAGACTCCTAAAGAAGAGTAAAAAAAGACCGATTGGCATGGCTAAAGACAAAATCAGGTACCTGAATAAAGTCATTTATAATGATTAAGAGATCTCGATTAACCATGTCATTACGGCAAATATGGAACCAAAGACAACACAATGTCGACAAGAAAAATGATCTAGTGCACAAATGTGATTAATGAGGATCATAAATCTCTGCTCTGTGAGCGTAAAGAGATATATATTGGCCAATAAACAAAGACGCAGCCAAGTCTATATTAATCTCGTATAAGAAACGAGTAATTCTTGGACACATGGTCCAAGCACCAAAAGAGTATTATGATACTTAAGACAAAACGGTGTGTCGCGCCGGTTTTGTCAAAATCACTCGATATTGAGTTGATGAATAAATGACTTGAATTGCGCCTCATAGGATGTCTGTAGGACTAATCCCTGAAAGATATATATAAAATAGTTATATTCCCGGGAACTTATAAGCATGATGTTTTTGAACATCATCAAAACTCTTAAAGAGTTATTTGGAATAAAAGATCTTGGAAAGACAAAAGTGTCTCTAGATCTTTCAACTAAACATCTAAAAGAAAGAGATGTTATATTAGTCACTTCTAAAGGAAGTCGACTCTATATATTTGATCATGAAGCACTATATATAAATGCTGACGAGTATTTATATATTTTGTGAATTGTAGCTAGCATATATAAATGCTGACGAGCATTTATATATCTAGTAAATATATTGTACCTAGCATTTGCTACTGATCTACTTGCAGGATTAATTCATTTTCTCCGACTAGACCTTTGAATGAGTTCAAATGTGTCTTCCATTATCTGCAAGGTACGATTAACTTGGGTTTATTTTATTCTAGAATCCCCGAGTTTGGTTTAGTTGGTTTTGCAGATGGAGAATCTATATCAGATCTGTCTAAATATATATCGCAAAACAACAACTACATGGCGTTTCCAACAATAAATTTTGGTCCTCGCTTGCTCAAGCCATGCCAAAATTATTGCGCTACATGAAGCATGTCGAGAATTTGTATGGCTCATATTGATGCACTCAACATATACAAGAGACTAGCAATATAGGCACCAATGAAGAGCCAACAACAAGACACTGCTACAAATGTTTTCCAACTCAAAGGAAGCTATGTCAAGAGCGAGATGACAAGACATATTTCTTCAAGATTCTTCTCTTGCACCCAAGAATCTGAGAAGAAGTAAGAAGTTGATGTCCAGTACATCCGACCAAGTAACAATGTAGCAGATTTACAAAGGCGCTTCCAGCTACAACATTCAGAAAGCATCTTTTGAAGAAGATGCTTCCAGGGGGAGACATATGATGATGAGCGTGGCTGCACTCTTTTCCCCTTATCATGGTTTTTATCCCACTGGGTTTTTCCATGACAAGGTTTTTAACGAGGCAGCAAATAACACGCAAAAGATAGACATCAAAAGTGAAGATCTATCTATCTTCAAAAATCTCTGTCACGCATTGACGAGATTAGAAGAAGCGAAACAATGATCGAGATGCATCATCTACGAAAACTATGAAGAGAACAAGACTCGTCTGTTCAAGGAAAATATTGCGTCACTGTACTCTTTTTTTTCTTTATCATGGTTTTTATCCTATACGGTTTTTCCATGATAAAGTTTTTAACGAGGCAGTACACAGTAATGGATAATCAAGGGAGAGTGTTAGAAATTATATGGATAATGATTATCCATTTCTATAGCTTTGTCCCCAAGTAACTTAGTTCTAGCTTATCTTCTTTGTAGCTTATCCATATTAATTTTCTTTAACTTAGGCACCAAGCTATTGTACTATATATATGTGTAAAGTTTAGTCGATGGAAATAACAAGAATGAGTTGAGAGAGAAAGTAAATAAAGAGTGAAGTGTGTTCTCTCGTCCACTTCCCTCTCCCTCTCTTAATTATTTCTTTACAGCCATACATATATAATACAATAATATTATATTTGTTTGCGTTATATTTTATAACATGGTTGAAATAAAAATTATTAGATCTAGTGGATGTATAAACAAATCAAACCACTAAAAAGGTAAAAAAAAAATTTATAACACAAATGTTGGTCTAGTTTTCTTTACTCATTATGCCCTGATTGATTCAGAGGTGTGATCATAGCCTTTTGAAGAATTTCATAGCCAGCTAAGTTTAAGGCTCCGAGAGGAGCAGTCCAGAAGAACCTTGGAACAGCTCCTTTGTAGTAAGCAAGAGGACCCTCATGTGTGAGAATTGAATAGGCAGCCATCCACATCGACAATTCCACGCCTTGTGGAGCCGTCATCATTCTTGTTTTAATCACATCGAATGGCGTTGTTAAGACTGCAGTTAAACCACCAGACAAGGCTCCAACCGCGATGGCTTCCCACGGCTCCAACTCTCTTCCTAATTGTCTCTCCACCACCTGTGAAACTCAGTCGCAACCACGTCATATTAATTACACAAAGACATGTCATTGTTCTGTTCTACCATGATTACCTTCTTTGATTGGTTGTAAAGTCCCATGCCTGCAACGTAGAAGGGAACCTCGCGTAGAAGGGTAACACCGGTCCCACGAAAGAGTCCTTTGAGCCCATCTTGATGCCAAACCGAAACCGTAGCTTCCACTATGTTATCAAACTGGTTGGCTTGTAACCGTTGTTTCAACACCTCACACGGTATTCGCAATGTTGTCCCCAAAACTGTACCAAGGAAAGACGCGATTGACTGAACCTACACGAATCAAGAAGCAAAAAAGAATCAAAGAACGAAACATTATGTAACATAAAGTTGGCAATGAGCATTTAATAACTAACTTGAATATCAAGGAGAGTAGGAGCAACGAGCGGTACTGCCAATTTACTTGCTTCATATATACTTGTTCGTAAACCATGGCTGAAAAAATGTTGAAACAAAAGAGGAAATCATGATAATGCTTATAACCAACAACCCCAAGTCAGAGCATAGAAGAAGAAACCTTGCAAATTGACCAACAACAGCGGGAATCGAGCCTTTGTATAAACCTCGAGCACCAATCTCTGGAATCTTTGACAATATTTCAAGAAACGACAATGTAGTTGATGCTTGAACTTGTGTCTTATGATCCAAGAACAAATATAAGTAATCAGAACAATCTCATAAACACAAAAAAAGAACCTGAAATAAGTCCAGAGATTACCATTATACCTTGACAGTATCCACTGGATGCATCAAAAATGCAGAGAAAGCACATGAAATTCCTCCAGCTAATGCAGATTTAAGAAGATGGCCAACATCTAATCCAACTCTTGTCCTAACAATTACAGAGTTACAGATTTAGACTAATCCAACATCTAAGAAAAACAGTAACTACAAGGTTCTTGTCCTCACCCAGTATCAAAGTTATTGCCTTTAGCAACAGCTTCACTGATCAATGGAGCTGTTTCATTGGATCTTGAAGTAAAGTTTCCAACTTTTGCAAAATTTAAGCTACCTATAAAGCTACACGCATCTGAATTCGTTGTTTTGCGAAAACAAGACTCAAGCTTTTGAGAATTTAGAAACAAATCATTGAGAATAGAGAGAAGTAGAGATTCAGGCGATACATGTTTCTTCTTCCGAGCTTTATTCACCATTGTTGATTTCAGTGGATCTGTGGACAAACGTTGAAAAGTAATCTGTTCCTCATTCTTCATTAGAGAAAAAAAAGAAGAGTGATTTAAGAGGAATATTGTGAGATTAGTCAATGTTTAATCCAAATTGTGGTTTTCTTTCTCGATTTTTGCCATTTTGGGTTGTTTGTGTTTAAAGTATTAGTATAAAACAACAATGCATATGCATGCGGTGTTCGACCAAATGACTGTGTTAAAAAATTGGAGATTTGGGACTGAGTAAATTTTCTTAATCTACTTTTTTTGGTTAGATTTAAGTAACACAGTCATTTCCAACTGAATAAACCACGTGAATAAATTTTCTTAATCTATTATTTAAAAAACAAAAATATATATCAATTCTTGTTTGAGAAAAAGAAATAAAACTCACAAGTTTTGCTTGAAATTGTTTCCCTATATAAATGGGAATCTATCCAAATCTACCACATTTTGAAATGTGGCATTTCAAATCTACCACATTTGGAAAAAGCTTTCCAAATGTACCACATTTTGTTGCCACATGCCTAAATCCGGACGAAATTGCCTTTGATGGAGAGAGAAGTGTGTGTCAGAGAAAGGGACAACTTTCATATCGACCACATTTGGAAAAAGCTTTCCAAAGTTCATATCGAATAAGTAATATAATTAGATCAAAGACAAGTTCATATCGAATGAGTAATAAAAGTAGATCATGGACAAGTTCAGATCGAATGAGTAATATAATTATACCGGGGACAAGTTCATATGAAATGAGTAATATAATTAATTAGATTGGGGACAAGTTCATATCGAATGAGTACCAGAATTAGATCGAGGACAAGTTCAGATCAAATGAGTAATAGAATTAGATCGGGGACAAGTTCATATGAGAAGAAACCCAGATCTAAATGTGTAGAATTAGATCGGAGACAAGTTATGATCGAATGAGTAACATAATTAGATCAGAGACAAGTTCAAATCGAATGAGTAATATAATTAGATCAAAAATTGAGCATGATGATTTTTATCATCTAATTCTCTTGATTGTCCATCGCCAGATGGTGTAGTTTTGTCCGCCAAAAATCTGGATTTACTCGGGGACAACTAGATCTTTCTATTATTCCGCAATAGAAGGAAAAAAAGTTCAATAATTCGGGTAGGTGAAGACAATAGTGCTCAACTAATCTGTGGACCAGAATAGATATTATGAAATCTATATAAAATTCAAAACTTTTAAACGAGAACAATTGGTGGACAAGATGTGAGATTCATGATAATAGAGCAGGGTGATTAAATCGGGGACATGATCTAGACGCAACAGAAAATTTCCAATCGAAGACAAGATTTCGAGACAAAACCGAAAGTTAATTGTTTAGTCTCATGAGAGATAATGTTTCTCTGTTAAAGTGCACGTGTCTCGAGAGATGAGAGATAAATAGGAAAACAAAACAGTTAAGAGAAGTCAAATCCTTGCATCGTGGAGCGCGAAAACTGCTTCAACAAGAGAAGGTAAAATTGTAACTCCACAGACAAATGTGGTAGGATTGGAAGACAGTTCCGAATGTGGTACATTTGGAAAGTTTTAGGGAAAATGTGGTAGATGTGTTAGTTTTTCCTATATAAATTGTTTTACTTGAAAACACGTAGATTAAAACAAGTTTTGCTTTTTACATTATTTTTAAAAAAATTATTACCTTGTCTCTACATTTAGTTAAAAGAAAATTCGTAATAATTGTGTAGAGAAAAAAAGAAAAAAAATGGAAAGAAATACTAAAGATCACGTCAAACAAACAAGTAGCGAGTTCGCCCTTGTTTCTCCCTGGCACAATCTATTATGCAACATTCCTAACAAAAGCTAGTACTATACTTAACTTTCAATATTTCTACTTCTAATTAAAAATTTTGGTTGGTTGAAAAATGCTGGTAAATTCATTGATGATTACTGAAACTAAAAATAAGTATGAATGAAGGCCAATATATGCTCATCTGAGATATTTTAAACTTGTAAGGTCTCTAATTTTACATTTTGAATCCTTACCATGTAAAACCTACTAAGTTTGACATCTACGTCATATTGTGATCTTTAATTTGTCCTCTTTGTTTTTGAGGGATATGATTTGTTGTGTCAAGTTGAACCATTTATTCATCATATACAAACTTATTTAATTATAGTCAACTGTTGTTCGCGAGTTTAGTGGGCTCAACTGAAGGTTTGGGCTTTGAATACCCAATTCGAATATTGGATAGGCCCAATAACTGTTCATTCATTTGAATAGGATTCTGCTCTGGAAAGTGTAACGGTTACAGCGAAGTAAGTGAATTGGTGGTAATTACAGGATGTGGTAATAAATTCAAGATTCGAAACGGGCATAATAAATGAGCCATGATTTGCGGGGGGAATTGATGAGATCGAATCTCGAGTTTGTACTATAAATAAAGATGGTAAAACATTGTAAAGGGGACCGAAGGTTGAATGCGAAAGAATCAATATATACAATTTTGAATCAGTTCTTTGTTATTCTTTTACGAGCGATATTCATCCTGCCGAGACTAGAGACCCGTGAAAATCACAATTATCTGTATTTCGGATTCCGACATCAACCTAATTTCTCAGTAATTTAGATAGGCAAAACAAATCATGAGCTTTTATAGTTCTTACTTTTTAGAGGCATTATGGACTTTTTAGGCTTTTTGAAGCCATAAATCATCTAATTCGTTGTTCAAGTTCTTATAGTTTACCTATCCAAACTAGAAATATAACTTTCTGTTAATTTTTTTTTTTTTTTAATTCTAGAAAAGTGTGTTGAGTCAAAAGCTTCTCCCATTTAAAACTCAAATTTGTGCTTTTGTAATTATACATGTGATGTGGTATATCCAAAGTTTTCTTGATTTCTAATTAAGTTCAGTGACGTTGATACTTGTGTCTGTTCTTACAGATCTTAACATATGCTCAACAATCAAAAAGAGCAGTCTAAGATTTAACAAGATCGAGTAGACGCATTCAAGAATTTGGGGCCGGTTCTGAACTATACAACCAAAAGTTTGTGGCTAATGCGGAGTCATTTGATGTTAAAGGAAATTGAATTAAAAATACCGGAACAAGTTTCGAAATTAGATGCAAAAGATATGGATATAAGTTTGAAAAAGTTATGTTCTACATATAAAATTTTTTGATGACACAAATTTATAGCGATTACGCACACATTAAATAATTTTGGCTAAAATAATACAAATTTTCAATTTGTTTTTTTTTTTTAAATAGTCTCTTAAACTAATCCTCGAATTTACTAGTTCGATTTTTGGGGATAGTTACAGTTTTAGAAAATGCTAATTTTCTAAAAATGATGAATTTAAAATTACTATAGTGATATTTTCCAAATTATTTTTGTCGAAATTTTAATTGGCACATGACATAGATACAATCTAATGAAAGTTTGTATAAAAATTGAAAGCAATATTTTCTTCTCCGGGCCTTCCTTCTTTTTCCTGGCTTCATCTTTTTACTAAGTTGAAGTAAGATTTTAATTTTATGGAAAAATATTCACCAATTAGACAAGATAACATTGTAGGATTGGTAAAGCAGTTGACAAAGATTTGTCATTTTTTGTGCTTTAAGCAGTTGATTAAGCTTTGTGTGACACGTTGTAGGATTGGAGACTCCATTATAAATTGAAAAAGAAGATAAAGAGAAAAAAACAGACTTTGTTTGCCAAAGAAATAAGTTGTGTTCTTATTGCTTTTGGGACCTATTAGTTTGAGAGTACTCTCAGTGCTTTAAAACGGCAAAGTCTTTGAAAAGACTTGTGTTTCCTCTTTAAAGTTTTATTGATTCTCTTAAACAAATTCCCTCGAGACCAACATGGCATAGTACGGGAATATTTACCTGACTAGCGAAAGACTTAAAAATAAAGGTTAATTCTCTTAAATATTATACTTTTTTAAGTTTGTTCCAAAAATATCTTTATAGATTTTTTCAATAATACTACGAATTCAATATTAAAATGAATCAAAATATCTTTTAATAGGTGGAAATAATATCATAAATTGGAAATACGAAATCTAAACATAATATTTTTCTTGATAAATAAAAAAAAACTAAATATAATATTTTAATTTATTTCTAATTTATTTTGGCTGAATAATTTTTAGAGAAAATGTGTTCAAATAACACTTAAAAGTGAGTTAATTACTGAGATAACACCCATCAAGGGGGATCTTACTCAAATAACACTTAAAAGTTGTCAAAGTCTTTTAAGCCTCTCTAAAAATTTTATTTACATTTGTGCCATTTTGAATTAAAAAACCCCTCAGAAAAAAAAAATTATAAAACCAAGAGCACAACAACCCTAAACCCAAAAATCATTTCTCTCAGGTTTCGACGACAACCGACGGTGGCGACCGTCTCCTCCTCCATAACCAATCCTCACCACCACCACCGTCGCTGTTACGCCACCGCACCAGAGCCCAACCGAAAAGCTAAATCCAATTCTTCTCTCACCAAGCTACTCCCGTCACTACCGCAGCAACACTCACCTTCTCCTGCTCCAGTCTCCGCGACTCATTCTCTCTCTAATCACTTCTCTAACATCGTAAGATGGATTCCAGATGGCTCGTTGGAGTATTACGCTGATTTCGCCTCGAAGCTCGCTGAGGATGGCCGAATTGAGGACGTCGCTCTCATCGCCGAGACCTTGGCTGCAGAGTCGGGAGCTAATGTGGCACGCTTCGCTTCCATGGTTGATTATGATCTCTTATCGAAAGGGATTTCGTCGAATCTTCGACAAGGTAAGATTGAGAGCGTTGTTTACACTTTGAAGAGAATTGAGAAGGTAGGGATTGCTCCATTGGACCTCGTCGATGAAACGTCTGTGAAACTAATGAGGAAACAGTTCGTTCAATGGCTACCTCTTTGCAAGTGGAGAAAGCTATTGACCTAATGGAATTCTTGCCGG